>NC_143159.1:13084542-13118605 GCF_041381405.1 Jatropha curcas
AGATCAGTATATTGCCTCCTTGGCTGATTGCTTCCCAAATTCCCAACACGTAAAGGATTCGTGGGGATTATACTGGCTATTTCATTTGTCTCACTGGACCCAGCATGATTCTGCTTCTTGTATGAGTATTCTTTGAGTTGACCCAACTGGATTAAGTCCTCCACCTTAGTTGCGGTCGCAATGAGCGATTGGAACGTAGGCAAGTACTGTGTTTGAAGCTGTGACTGGTAGACAGGCAGTAAATTCTTGATTATTATGTCAACTTGTTCTTGTTCAGAGGGTCGGTTGATCATTTGAGCAGCTTTGGCTCTCCACCTCGAAAGGAACGAGGAGAAGGGCTCGTTTTTCTTTTGTCTAGTGGTTTCCAGCTCCCTCCGGGTAACATCCACTTCGATATTATAATGGTACTGCGTGTTGAAAGCGTTGCATATGTCCTCCCAATTCTTCATTTTGGAACGATCCAAGCTTACAAACCATCTTAATGCAGCACCAGTCAAAGATTGCTGAAACAACTGAGCAAGGAGCTCGCTGTTCAGGCCAAACGGGTTGAGGGCACCCACATACATTTTCAGGTGCGTTTTGGGACAAGTGGTTCCATCAAACTTGTCCATGTTGGGCATTTTGAACTTCGTGGGCAGTCTTGCTTCAGGGAACAAGGACAAGGAGTCCATGTCCACTACTTCCTTGTGTGTCTTAAGAGCAGTAATAGACCTTTCCAGGAGTTCTAGTTTTTCTCTCATTTTCTGAGCTTCCAGCTCAGAAGCAGTTCTGGAGGGCATGTCATCCAGGTTAAGGGCAGGGTTTGTTGGTTCAGCAGCAGGACCCTGATTAGAGGTAGTAGGTCCACTTCCCCCGGCGGAAGCCCCATTTCCATTACCACCGCCTAGTTCAGCTATTAGGACAGTCCTCTGGGCAGCCAATGCCTCATTCATTCTAGCCTCCATTCTGGCTTCCAGTTGTTCGATGAGGTTTTGGATGTCAGTGAGTGATGCCATTGGTGCAGTCGGGGTTGTTGGACTTGTGGGTGAGAGCTCAGTTGGTGTTTCGGGTACAGGTGATCTTTGGAGGGGTACCTGTAAAAGGACATAGTCAAAATGATTAGACTATCCTATATAAGGTGTTTTCATAGGTTATGTGAGGTAGGGTAGTGTTGGTATGCTAGGACACCTAGGGTAGGACCCAATGGGGTGTGATATGTAAGGTGGAGTGCTTAGGGCTGGACACCTCGACTTTTCGAAAGGCCCTAAGTTCTCAAGAAAAAAAAATTGGGCCTTAGGGGCCAAAATGTGAATTTTTGGGCCTTAGGCCAAATTGGGAATTTTTGGGCCTCTGTGGCCAAGAATGTGAACTTCTGGGCCTTAAGGGCCAAATTGAGAATTTTTGGGCCTTAGGGGCCAAATTGTGAATTTTTGGGTCTCTGTGGCCAAATTGAGAATTTTTGGGCCTTAAGGGCCAAATTGTGAATTTTTGGGCCTCTATGGCCAAATTGGGAATTTTTGGGCCTCAGGGGCCAAATTGAGAATTTTTGGGCCTTCGGGGCCCAATTGAGAATTTTTTGGGCCTTCGGGGCCAAATTGAGAATTTTTTGGGCCTTAGGGGCCAAATTGAGAATTTTTGGGCCTTAGGGGCCAAAATGAGAATTTTTGGGCCTTCGGGGCCAAAATGTAATTTTTCAGGTCTCAGGGACCAAAAATGTGATTTTTCAGCTTTTGAAATGAAATGTTTTTTTTTTTTGTGAAGTATGGGATGAATGCGTGAATGCGCACAACATCACAACATAATTCATTTTTAATGGAATGATTCAGCATCATTGGGCGCATACAGTCCTAAAGGATAGGTTCTATAGGCTATGATACAAATAGAGAATTGGCTTATAAGGGACCCTTGAACCTTGAGTATAGATATACCTAACCACATGTGAAACAAAGAGTTTCGCGTGGGTCCAACGGTACGCATACTCATGGGCCACCCCCAAAAGGATTAGGGATGGTTTGCGGTAACAGGGAGGACGCTTTGGCTGTCCGTCGACATAATCAAAGAGACCTGCCGATCAGCGCTACTTGCTATCCAGACTCAGAAGTTTGAACAGAGAGAGAAGAAATTCATTTGAAATTCATTTTTTATGCAATGGAGAAAAAGATTCTCAATCGTGCAAATAAATAAACAAATTTAAATGACTTAAAGCAAAGTTCAATTAGGTCCAAATTTTCCTTATTAAGCATTCTTAAAGAAAGAATACTTAAATTTTTTTGTTGGGGTACCCTGCAAAACAAAGCATAGTAAAATAATACCCTAAAGAAGGGTCGGTTAGTTTACACAGCAATCGTAGTCCTCTTATGCAAAAAAATTGCATAACTCCCCAGCAGAGTCGCCAAACTGTGAACCCCTCCCCGAAAATATCACAATGCAAATGCGTATGACTGCATGTGACTAAGGGAAGAAATGCACGTGAATGTATGAGTCGCCACCTTGTTTAATTATTTTTAGGGTAAACTAGGAAAAAAACCTAAGTGACTCCAATTTTAATTAACCTAGTTACTAGATTAATTATCCCAATGTCTAAGGCATGGTCTACGAACCCGAGGTGGATCCCGAGACTATGTCATGCTGAATAAACTAACGAAAGAAAATGAATGCTTTGCAAGGTAAATGATGTGATTGGACCAAATAAAAGGTTTATGTGATTTTGACTTGCCGCTCGGGGTTAAATCCCAAACGTGCCTACGTACTTCCGTTTGAATGGAAGATCAAAGTCGACGTAGTTCGATACGCCTCTTTTTAGAGGGCTTTGAATGGGATGCTTTATGCATGAGTGTGTGTATGCTCCGTGCATTTTGTTTAGGCTTTTTGCCAAAAGACTGATTGATTTAGGCACTTGGTGCCAAAATGTTGATTTTGAGGCTTTTAGCCAAAAGAGTTTAATTTGGGCTTATTCTTGCCAAAAGATTGATTTTTTAAGGCATTTGTGCCAAAACGAATTGTTTTAAGGCTTTTAAAGCCAAAATATTGGTTTAGGCACTTAATTTGCCAAATGATATTAATTGGGCGATTATCGCCTAAATGGATTGATTTAAGGCAGTTTATTTGCCAAAAAAAATTGTTCGAAGGCTTTTAGCCAAAGAAATTTAATTTAAGCGATTTGTCGCTACAAAAAAGTTAATCTTCACTTATAGGCGATTTGTTTGCCTAAAGTGATTAATTAAAGGCTTTTAGCCAAATTTTGATTTAAGCGGTTTGTCGCTATGAGAACGAAATCAATTCTCACTTATAGGCAATTTGTTTGCCTAAAGTGATTAATTAAAGGCTTTTAGCCAAAATATTGCTTGAAGCGATTTGTCGCTATGGAAAAGAATCAATTCTCACTTATAGGCAATTTGTTTGCCTAAAGTGATTAATTAAATTGAAATATAGGCAATTTATTGCCATAAAAAGAAAAAGTGTTTAATCAGGGCCTTTTAGTCACAATTATTGATTAATTAGACTTAGGCAAAAAACTGTTCGAAATAAGGCACTTTCACCATAGTTATTGATTAACTAGGCTTTTAGCCAATATTGTCGAATACCGGGCACTTAAGCTTAATTTTATTTATTTAAGACCATTTTATTTGCCTGGTGGATGATATGAATGCATTTATGCCGTTATAGAATTTAGGCGGAGTAGAAGAGAAGCATGCATGAAGTGCTAAAATTAAATAGGCAGAGTTTTGTTTACATACCTGATTTAATCGTCGACCGCTTCTTAACTCCAGGTTAAGCTCCTCGTTAAGGGAATTAATTTTAATTTAATTTTAAGTGACTAGGTATCACAACAATAAAATAAAATTAAAACTAAAAAAATGCAAGAAAGCAGTAAAGAATCGCAAAGAGCGTAGGGAGAAGGAGCGTCCGTCAACACAGACTGAGTGTCCCAAAACGGAGCCCCGGGGATGTTTTTTATAGGAAAAAACGCGCCCCTGGGCGCGTCTGCCCGCCCTCCAGGGCGGGCATGGCCGCCCTAGCTGGGCGGGCGTGCCCGCCCTTGAGGGTGGGCATGCCCGCCTAGACTGGGTGGGCGTGCCCGCCCACGCTGGGCGGGCATGGCCGCCCAAGCTGGGCGGGCGTGCCCGCCTAGACTGGGCGGGCATGGCCGCCCTAGCTGGGCGGGCGTGCCCGCCCTTGAGGGTGGGCATGCCTGCCTAGACTGGGCGGGCGTGCCCGCCCTAGCTGGGCGGGCGTGCCCGCCCTTGAGGGTGGGCATGCCCACCCCCGAGGGTGGGCATGCGTGCCTTTCTCTTTTTCTCTTCTTTTTTTTTCATTCCGGAGGCTTTTTCGGGAGTTTCGGACCTCCAAAAAATATTCCGGGATCAGTTCCGTGATCCTCGTAATTTTTCGGACGTTTCAAGTACCATATTGGCACACTTCCGGTGAACTTTCTGAATGACCTCCGGTCCGGGCGGACTGTTTGCAGTCTGGAAAAATTGGCTCTTTGAGCCTCAAAATTGAGGTTTTCATAGACGATTGCAGCCGCTGTCACCGGCGGCTGCCGCCGCCGGCGATAGCGGCTACCGCTGCCTTTAAGGGCGGCCGCGGCCGAGAAAACTGGCTTTTTTTGAGCCTTAAAATTTGAGTATTCACAACACCGGGCCTGTATTTATAGGCGAAACGGACTGTTTCGGCGGCCTGGGCCGCCGGAGCTCGGCGGCGGCTGGGCCGCCGGACCCGGTGGCCCGAGCCACCGAGGCCGGTGGTTCTGCTATTTTTTGTTCCGGGGGTTTTTCCGGAAGTTCCGGACCTCCAAAAAATATTCCGGGACCAGTTCCGTGATCCTTGTAATTTTTCGGACGTTTCAAGTACCATATTGGCATACTTCTGGTGAACTTTCTGAATGGCCTCCGGCTCGGCCGGACTGTTTGCAGTGTGGGAAAACTGGCTCTTTGAGCCTCAAAATGTGGGTATTCACAGTTGTCCCCCACCGGCAACCATAAAAAATGATTTATGGGAGTCGATGGTTGTCTGAAATGCAAATTTTGGAGGCGAAAATCGGACGCGTCCAGGAGACCCGCCTTTTGGCTATTTGCTTATAAATAGCTTGAAATTCTCATTTTATTCATTCTACACTCTCCAAAACAAAAGAGCTCTCTCAAATTCTCTCACCTTCCTCAAAGCTTCAAGGCTTCTTCTATGGCTTCCTCAGATTTTAGCGACGAGGATTTTCTCGAGTCTCTAGGGATTTCTCTCAACGAGGTCGATCTTATGGCAGACGCTGATACTCACGGCTCCATGACCGGCATCTTCGCCCAGGTAGGCTCCTTTCACTTTTGTTTGCATATTATTTATTATTTGGGCCTTAAGCCAAATGGTGAATTTTGGGCCTTAGGCCAAATTGTGAATTCTGGGCCTCAGGCCGAATCGTGAATTTTGGGCCTCAGGCCGAATTGTGAATTTTTGGGCCTCAGGCCGAATCGTGTATTTTGGGCCTCAGGCCGAATCGTGAATTTTGGGCCTCAGGCCGAATCGTGAATTTTGGGCCTCAGGCCGAATCATGATTTTTTGGGCCTCTATGGCCAATTGTTAATCTTGGGGCCTTAGGCCAAATTGTGAATTTTGGGGCCTTAGGCCAAATTGTGAATTTTGGAAATTTTCCTGTGCTTACTATTTTTATTAGTATGCATGCTAGGGTAGAACTAAGATATTACCCTTAGTAAGGAACTGAGGAGTAACTCTTAGGTTGATTTACCTTTTAGGACTCCCGTATTAAATTGGATGTGGGTGAGAGTTCTGTGGCTGAAGTTCCGCTCGAAATATTTGATCAAAACAACCCGGTTGGCGCGATTATCCGCCCGTCTTATCTGGGCTATTTGAGACATCTTGACATGGGTCGGAGCAACTATAAGGAGTTATTGTGTGCCTTGGCCGAGAGATGGTGGGACACCACCAATACTTTCCACTTCTCTTGGGGCGAGTTGACACTGACCCCTGCGGACTTCTCGGTGATCTCCGGGATCCCTTTCGACATTCGACCGATTGAGCTGTATGATGACTGGAGGACTGAGATCTCCCCCGACTGGATGGTGGAGCTGATTGGGCTGCATTGGTGGCATTGTGCTGGCCGAGACTATTAGGAGTCTTGACAGGGCTGCTTTAGGGTTCGATGACTTGACTGTCTCTCCCATCATTCTCCAGGTATTTCCCCTTGTTATCTTTCCTCATTTTCTTCTCTTTTTTACTTTATTTCCTTGTAATAGAAGGATCCATTACTCAGGTCTGGTTGAAGGACCACCTTCAAGTGGTTGCTACTCCTACTCTCTTGCCCTATAATCCCACTCAGTATCGTATGCGGAGGATTTTGATCACACACCCATCTACTGATGCATGGACTTCATGGCTGATTGAGTTGGGTCCAAATGAAATACTGTGGTTCATCTCCTGGTACAACATCACCCGCTTTATTCAGGTCAGTTTTCGCCATTCTCGGGTTTACCTCTTAGGCCTCACACACTGTACTTGGTACTGTGCTTCGCACGTTTTGAGGCAAATGGGGATAGACCAGACTGTTTCGATTATGGATGACTTTTCAGCTGATTCAGCCATTACCCCGGGCGTTACCCGAGCCGTCCTTAGGGCTTGGGTTAGAGATCATCGTATGGTTAGGCCTTTACCTAATCCTGTCAGTGTTCAGACTTCTCCTGAGTATCGGGCTTGGTTCATTACTGCTGTTTGGCCGATTGAGAGACCAAGGAGGACTGCACTGCTGAGTGTACTCGAAGGTTGGGTTCAGGCTGACGCTGATGATGAGGTTGGGACTAGTGAGGAGATTGTGATGGCTCCTCGGACAGGCGAGGTTGGACAGAGTTTAACAGCTAGGGATGACTCAGAGGATGTTGCTCCACGGAGGAGACGGGACACCTAGACTCCTATAGGCTTTTGGACTTTATTATTGTTTTTTGACTTTTGTTTTGGCTTTGGATTTTGGATGTTTTGCCTTTTTGGCTTTTTATTTGAGACTCTGGTTTAGACTTTATTATTTATTTGGACTTTTTGCTTTTCGCCTGACTTTGGGCTGCTATTGGAATGAGATTTGACTTTTTAGCTTAAATTGAGAGTATCATTTAGCTTTCCAAGCATTTTCCAACTTTATTTATTTCAAGCTCTAATTTTTTGCCTAAGTCGCCCTTTTCGGGTTTTCGACTTAGCGAGCTACCCATTTTTGCCTAAGCCGCCCTTTTTGGGTTTTCAGCTTAGCGGGCCCCTACTTTTGCCTAAGCCGCCCTTTCGGGTTTTCGACTTAGCGGGTGTTTCCTTTCTTTTTTCTCTTGTTTTCTTTTTTTTTCTTTTTTATTTAGCAAAGAAGAATGAAATTATGAAATGATTTTTTTATTAATGTTTAGACCGCGCCCAATGAGGGCTGCCTACATATCTCCGATATATAATTTCTTTTTTTCGAGGAGAATCAGGTCTAATGTAGCTCTTTTTACATTATGCAAATGATTACAATTACACAAAATATCTTTTTAACTGATCCAAATTACATGGATTTGTGAATTCCAAACCATCCAAATCAATCAAATAACGGCTCCGCCAAACAGTATCTTCTTCAACACATAGGGTCTAGCCCAATGAGGACGAAACTTCCCACGTGGGTCTATGATTGGCTGTCTAATTTCCTTCAAGACCAAGCAACCTTCTTCCAGTTTCCGGTCTTTGACCTTCTTATTAAAATGCCGTGCCATTCTTCTTTGATAAACTTGAGTTTGGTGGATTGCTCGCAGTCGCTTTTCATCCATACCCAAGAGTTGCAAATGATAATTCTCAGCCCAATCTGCTTCGCTGATCTGGCTTTCCCGGATAATTCTCGTCGACTGAACTTCCAGCTCAATAGGCAACACTGCTTCCATACCATATACTAAGGAATACGGGGTTGCCCCAGTAGGCGTTCTAATTGAAGTTCTGTATCCCCACAAGGCATTTGGTAATTGTTCGTGCCAAGCTCTATGCTTTTGAACCATCTTCTGCAAAATGACTTTTATAGCCTTGTTTGCAGCCTCTACCGCCCCATTTGTTTGTGGACGATAGGGCGAAGACTTATGGTGCTGAATCTTCTTTTGCTTTAGCAGGTCCGAAAATTCACTTTGAAAGTGAGACCCGTTATCCGTGATGATCTCGAATGGCGTTCCGTACCGACAAAGAATGTTAGTACGAACGAACTGTGCTGCCTTCTTGGCATTCAAGACCGAATAGGAGGCGGCCTCAATCCACTTAGTGAAATAATCGACAGCAACCAAGATGAATTGATGGCCATTGGAAGCCTTCGGGTGAATCTTTCCGATCACGTCTATGCCCCAGGTTGTGAAGGGCCAGGGTGAAGTAATGGGATTCATATTGACCGGAGGCTGCTTTTGCAGCTTAGCAAAGATCTGACACTCATGGCACTTCTGCGCGTGCCTCACGCAATCTGTATTCATGGTTGACCAGTAGTAACCCAGGTTCATAATTTTTTGAGCCAGAGCTATCCCGTGCATGTGTGGATCGGACTCCCCATTATGTAAGGAATCCATGATGGCTTGAGCTTCTCCCTCATCAACACACCTTAGGTGCAAGCCATTCCAACTTCTCTTATACAGAACTCCCCTAGTAAGGAAATATCCAGATGCTAACTGTCTCAATGTCCGTTGATCAGTCTTGCTGGACCCCTCCGGGTAGGCTTCATACTGAAGATAATTCTGTATATCCCAAAACCATGGCTTGTCATCGACTAGATTCATGACATGTGCTAGCTGTTTCTGTAGCCGAACTGTCGGAGGTCGAATGACTTGATCTCCCCCTACATTAACCATGGAGGCCAAAGTAGCCAGAGCATCAGCAAACTGATTTTTGGCTCGCGGCAAGTAGTGGAAAGATAATTCTTCAAACTACTGAGCCAATTCGTCCAAGCGTTGCAGGTAAGGAACCAAACGCTCTTCCTTAATTTTCCATTTTCTCAAAGCTTGGGAGACTATCAGATTGGAATCTCTGAAAACCTTGAGGATTTTTATTCCTTTTTCCAGGGCTGCTTCTAACCCTTTTATGCAAGCTTCATACTCGGCTTCATTGTTATTGCAGTCGAAATCTAGTTTAACTGCAATTGGGATGTATTCTCCACAAGGAGTTTTGAATACGACTCCAACCCCATTTCCATGGTAGTTTGAAGCTCCATCGAAGTACATCTCCCAGACTTCACTTTCCAAGCTCAACAAGTCTTCATTAGGAAATTCTACCTCCAGCATCTGGTCTTCGATCGGTAATTCTGCTAATTGATCAGCTAAGGCTCCGCCTTTCACTGCCTTCCGTTGTACAAATTTTAAGTCATAAGCTGCGAGCACTGACACCCACTTTGCCATCTTACAGTCAAGAACCGGCCTCTCCATAAGGAATTTCAAGGGGTTCGACTCAGAAATAACATATGTAGTGTAAGACGAGAGGTAGTGCTGTAGCTTTGTGCAAGCCCAGACTAGAGCCAAACACAACTTCTCGATCTTATTGTATTTTAACTCATATTCCAGCATCCTCTTGCTAAGGTAATACACGGCATTTTCTATCCTTGTATCTTCTGCTTGTTGAGCTAGCATTGCACCCATCGCTTCTTCCGTCACTGATAGGTACAATAGCAAAGGCTTTCCTAGCCTTGGTGGCTGTAAAACTGGCGGGGATAGTAGATATTTCTTGACTTGGTCGAAAGCTTTCTGACAATCCTCATTCCATTTGACTGCTACTCCTTTCCTGAGTAATTTGAAAATCGGACCACAAGTATCGGCCAACTGATTGATGAACCGGCTGATGTACTGTAGCCTTCCTAGGAAACCCCGAACTTCCTTTTCTGTCCGAGGTGCTGGCATTTCCAGAATAGCTTTAGCTTTCAAAGGGTCAATCTCTATGCCCTTCCGACTGACCATATGCCCCAGAAATACTCCGGATGTATCTCCAAACAGACATTTTGCCGGGTTGAGCTTCAAGTTGTACTTTCGAAGTCTAAGGAAGAACTTCTCAAGTGTTGTTGTGTGTTCTTCAGCTGTTTTTGATTTGACGACCATATCGTCCACGTACACTTCTACTTCTTTATGAATCATGTCGTGGAAGATGGTCGTTGCCATTCTTTGATAAGTTGCCCCGGCATTTTTGAGCCCAAAGGGCATGACCCTGTAGCAGTAGGTTCCCCACTCCGTGATGAATGCCGTTTTCTCTTTATCTGGCAAATGCATCATTATTTGATTGTATCCGACAGCAAGATCGGTCAAGGAGACCATCTCGTGTCCAGCCATTCGGTCAACCAGCAAGTCAATATACGGTAGGGGGAAATCGTCCTTTGGACATGCTTTATTCAAATCCCGGTAATCCACACACATTCTGACTTTGCCATCTTTCTTCAGCACCGGCACAATGTTTGCTAGCCACGTCGGGTAGGCAATGGGTTCTATGAACTTGTTCTCCAGTTGATTGGCAACTTCCTCCTTGATTTTCAAGGACCATTCTGTTTTCAGCCTTCTTAGCTTCTGCTTCACTGGCTTAGCCTCAGGGTATACTGGAATCTTGTGCACCACTATTGCTGGGTCAATTCCCGTGATGTCACTTGCCTTCCACATGAAGCAATCGGCAAAATTCTTCAAACATTCACTGACCTGTTCCCTGTTCACACAGTCATATGCAATGTATGTATGTTCATTTTCTTCTTTGCCAATTATCATTTTTTCTTTTTCATTTTTTATTTCGTTTATTTCTTTTTCATTTTTGCTTGGAAATGCTTGGAAAGATAGACATGCGGGGTAGTCAAAAATTTGCAAGCCTTTATTGATTATGACGGAATCGTCTTCAAAAATTACATCAAATTTGAAATCTGGATCTTCTAGATCCGACACAGACGACTCAGAACTGGACTCTGACTCGGTTTCAGACTCGGGGTCAGACTCAGACTCAATACAGGACTTGATTACAGAGTTAGGTACTAGGTTTGACTCGGGAGGGGGTTTATCAGCGGCGCGCTCCTCCTCGGCGTACCAGTTGTTGAGAGGTCCTTCGTTCGGCTTGATCAGGTTGAGCAGGTCTTGATTCCCATCATTTCCTGTGATAACCGCAACCTCATCAAAGAGACTAGGCTGCATGAAGTCTTCTGTTTCCAATTCGGTTATTATTCCGGGCTTGTTGCCCCAGACATCTGTGAATATCTCTAACCCAGGCAGCATCTTCTTAGCGGTCGGGCAGCAAAATGGTTCTCGAAAGCCACAGTAAGGAACTGCTTCTCCCGATTTGCAGAAGTAACTGTTTAAAGTCAGAAGGTAAGGCCGCATCTGTACGCTCTCCTTCCTTCCCCTTCTGGTTCTCTTAGCACGGTCCTCATTAGTGGGTTCATAACCTAGTCCAAAGGTCCCTTCATTCGCTGGGCACTCCCAGGCTTGCAGTTTGGGATATGTCTTCTCAGACCTTGCCATAACCATTCCTGGCAAATAGGACATCTTAAGCATCAAAGGCACTATGCAGTTTATTTGTACCGTCCCGAAATCAAAGAGAATTCGAGAGTTCGCAGTCTTTCCTTCTATGAACTGCACAGTGTCATACTGAAATCCCGAGAGGGGCAAGTTGGCAGTTTCAGGGTTGACCTCAAAGAGAGGCTGGCCCTTTGGTTTCTTAAGCTGGCTGTAGTCATCCCCCTGAATGGTGATAACTTTGTCCTCATAGGGAAACTTGACCTTTTGGTGCAAGGACGAGGGTACTACCTTAGTGTGGTGTATCCATGGTCGGCCCAGAAGCAGGTTGAAGCTAGTTGGTACATCAATTACCTGGAATGGGACTTCCATCATAGCTGGCCCGACTGTTAACTTCAGCGTAGCAACCCCCAACACTTCCCTTCGGGTGCTGTCATAGGCTTTCACTATCTGGTCAGATGGGGTGAAATCCGTTTCCTCCAACCCTAGGCAGCTGGCTACCCTTAGTGGGCAGACGTTTAGTGCTGACCCATTGTCAATGAGAACCATGGGCACAGTTTTGTCTCTGGTTTGAACCGTGACGTAAAGGGCATTGTTGTGACTGCCTCCCACCTTGGGCAAGTCATCATCAGAAAACCCGATGCTTTGCATTTTAGATGATTGGGTGAGAGTGGACACTAGCACTTCAGGGCTAATCTCTACCGATGTCTGAAGTTGGCTCAAAGCCTTGCAAAGAGCTTGGCGATGAGGAAAGGATGATGCCAACAGTTCCCAAATTGATACTTTAGCTTGTGTCTTTTTTAGCTGTGCAAGTATCGGGTCCTCCTTTGGCTCCTCTACCCTCTGGTAGGGCTTATTTTGGATTTTATCCAGGACAAATGGTTCATATTGCCTTCCGCTCCTGGTGATGGCGTCGACCTCTTCAGTTAGGTCATTCATGTAACGCCCCATTTTTCTGTGTCTGAAATAGTAAATTATCGGTGTGTGAATAGTGCCATCGGTCCGGCAATAAATATTATTTTGGTCCGGAAAAATTACTATCTATGTGTTATATTTTATTTAATATTTTTGGAGTATGTATACATTATTTTTATGGGTAGAAAGTAAGTAATGAATATTTTTTTTGGAGAAATTAGAGAATTAGTGAATAGTGAATTATGTTGTTATATTAATTAAAGAAATTAGAGAAATTATTTTTATGGAGTAAATTTGAGATGGTGTTATATTAATTAAGGAAATTAGAGGAATTATTTTTAAGGATTAAATTTAAGAATTTTTATGGAGATAAATAATATTTTGAAGGAATTTAATTTGGAGAATATTTGTAGCCATTAGATTGAATTACATTGCTCAATCCTAGCCATCCAATTTTGGTGAAAGGACCAAATTACCCTTTAGTCAACTCCATTATTTGAGCTAACATATTTTCTTCCTTTTCCTCTCCATCTAACGTGACCTTTCTCTTCTTCTTCTTCTTCTTCTTCTTCTTCTTCTTCTCCTTTAGGTCTTCAATTTTTACTTCCTAAACACATCAAATACACTCCAATAAACTTTGATTAAGTACTTAATCTTTGAGATTAAAGCTTGAGAAATGATATTTGGTGAATAATTTCAAGTAATTTGGAGGACAAAGGGTGGAGAACTTCCTACCAAAGACAAGGGAAAACTAAGGCTTCAAGAGTTTGATTTAAGCTTGTTAGAGCTTATATTTAAGGTTAGTGTTCATAAACACTCTTATCTTGTTTCAATTTTTGATTTTGTGAAGTTTATACTATTTTGTGAAAATTGGGAATTTTATATGAAATGATTTGATTATTGAATTTTGGTGGTATAAATGTGTTCTTGGGAGATTTCTAAGCATGCTTATATGTTGAATTGATAAGGAAAATAATTTCTTCTTCATTCTTCAAGAGTGGCAGAACCTATTGATGAATAAATCCTTAAGTTTTCTTGTTATTCTTTGTGGAATTATGATCTTAAGATGATATTTAATGAGTATTTAGTATGTGGTAGAAATCTCTACCTTGTATATGATTTAAGTAAGCTGAAATTAGGAAAAAGTGTTATTGGGTGTGATTAAGGACTGTTTTTCGATCCCTTGCATTTCCCATTAGTGTCTGAGTCCTTCATGAAAGTTGTAGGTCTGCTCCTTAGCTTTCCAACCCATCCTCTTGTGTCCAATTTGGATATATATAGCTCAACTTATGGCTGAAACACCCAAACTGACTCTGTTATGACGGGCTACATGCATCACTGAATTGAGTGCCCTTTTTGACCACTATAATGATAAGATTATGTTCTGAGTTCTTCATGAGAGTTGTTTCCCTGTGTCTTGAGACTTCTCTGGTTTTGGATTGGTGTGATTTGAGTGTCTGCATAAGTAGAAATTTGATAAACATTGAAATTAGTTCTGCTGAATCAGGTCTGGACTATTGGTCTGTGTTCCTAGCTTTTTTTTGCCATCTTAAAGATTGATCTGGGCTGTGGTCCCTTCATAACATTTGTAGTATTTTGTTTTAGCTTTCTAATGAATCAAACATCACTCAATTTGGAGACACAGAACTTAAGTTATGTCTTAAAAACCCAGCAAAGGTCAAGGTTATATTAATGCTGGAAATTTTCTATGTCATGAATCATAGGTTTATTTGGATAAATGAAGGTATGAATTATGTGTGATGAAGTTCTCTTCATTCTTTGTATCCTTTAAGATTTATTTGACAAAAATAAGACATAAGTTTGAAAAGTGTTGTTGTGGATATGTTTAAATGGATATAAATTGGAAAGGTGTGAAATTGATTTAGATAATGCATGATGAGGGTTGAAATTGATACTTTTGTGCATAAGAGTTGTGTTAGCATGCTTGATTGGAGAAGGAAATTCCTCCCCTTGGTACCACCTTGGTGTAGTAAAGCTTACTTAATTATTTTATATATATGACATAAGTATGATTATTTGATAACTTTTATATGTTTAGAGTTTTAACAAAGAAATGGGTATTTAAGGTGTATGTGCTTTGAATTTTGAATAAGGAAAATATGATTTCATTATGACTTTAAGAAAGTTTTAAACGAAAAGGGATTTATGATAAATTTTCTATATTAAGTAATTATGTTGAAGTATATGAGTTACTTAAGTTCTAAAGTAAGCTTACATGTATGATTTCATATGATAAGAAATTGTCTATGTTAAGTAATTATGTTTTAGTATGATTCTAAAGTAAGCTTACATTATGAATTTAAGAAGACTAAAGAATAAGACAAGTTTTCTGATAAGTGATATGAAGTAAGAATTAAAACAAGGATTTTGGGCTCTAATATACTTAGTGTGAATTTGATGTGTGATTTGATTTTTATTCTGTCTGATGAGCATGCTCGGCATTTGATGCCATTTTGATAAGAAGCTATGATCATATGCTAGACACGTGGGTGTCTTCTGTTCTGTTAGGGCGGACGCGCTCTATATGTTCTGAATCTGTTGGCGACCTAAGGCCATTCTGAATCTGTTCTGAAAACCTATCTGCTTCTCTTTCTCCTAAGTGTATGCGAGCCCTATGGAAAATATCTGTACAATTAAACGAATGAGATCATATTATTTTAGTAAACATTACTTTGGAAATTACTGATTATGTTATCAAATGAATTTTCAAAGCATAATATTTCGGTACATGGTATTAAAAATAAAGAGTATATGTATTGGTATAATGTTTAAGTAATGAATTTATGATTTGAAAGAATTAAATTATTTATGTTATTAATTATAAGTTTATTTGAAGGAACCAAAGTATTTATGATGATAAAATGTCTTAAGTAAAGGATTTATGGTATAAAGAATTAAATTCTTTATGTTATTAATTACTAGTATATGTGCTATTTGTTTTGCTATAAATGGAAATGTATGTTGAATTTTAATGCATTTATGATTGTAAATAATTTTATGAAATTTGTTTTTAAGTAAGTTGTCATCGCAACTTTGGTAAGTATGTGAATTATGAGCACCACTGAGTTTTATACTCAGCGCGTCGATTTTTATCACGCGTAGGTTGAAGATCGTGGTTGCTACTTGAAGATTTGAAGAGTAATATCAAAGCAGAAGTGACTAATTTGGTAGTAGTCGATTGAGATTTATATAATGAAGAATGATTGCATGTATAATTGTTACATTTTCAGATATTATGTTATTTGAAATATAATTGAAGTATGCAAATTACAAAGTATTTTGATGTATATATTTGGAGAGAAGAATAAGATTGATTGAATATGAAATATTTGAAGTCAGTTGATATGATTAGTTCATTAAGACTTGATAGATATAATGAATGCAATTAATTGATGGATCTAAAATACTATTGAGGATTTATTCAATTATGAAAGTATAAAAGTGTTGTTATGTTATAAAGATTATTTGGAGATGTTGGAAGTTTAGAGTTTAATTGGAAGTATTTTGTATTCACATGTTTGGCGAGCTCAGTTTTTAAAAGGATATTCTTACAATATTTCTATAGGAATTTTCCCAATGTATATAAAAAAATGCAAGGAAAATGAAATGAAATTGCTATTATAAAAAAAAAAAAAAAATTGACTCGCTAAACTTGTGAATACTCAATTACTTCTAATTCATAATTTTAGTTTTATGATTTATATGTTAAGTTAAGATGGTGTCTCCGGCACCGAATGTGGCATCTGTCGTCGGGTCTTTCGGGACTGGGCGGAGGGTGTTACAATTCAGATCCAGGACACAGATGTTATTCATTTCTAGGAACAGTTCGAAAGGATCGATCAGTTCCTGGTCAGCCATTATAGCATTTACCCCGTGATTTGGTAAGGGGTTAGTGCTAATGTTAGGCTTGCTTCTGGGAATAATTGAACCGTTATCCACCAGATCCTGGATGCGGTTCTTGAGTGTCCAGCATGCTTCAGTCTTATGCCCATATTCCTGATGGTACTCACAGTATTCATCAGCCCTGTAGTTCCTTGGTAACGGATTGGGAGGTGGCCTTGCTTCCAAAGGCTTGATGTAGTTGGCTTTGACAGCCTCTCGGAATACCACCAGGATTGGCATCCCGAGATCAGTATAAGTTCTTCTGGACTGATTGCCATTTCTCATATTCCCCACACGTAGAGGGTTGGTGGGGGTGATGCTTGCCACTTCGTGGACTTTGCCAGGTTGGCTAGGTTTCTTATATTTGGAGGTTCCTGAGTCTTCTTTCAGTTGCCCCATTTGAATCAGATCTTCTACTTTCGTAGCAGTGGCAATGAGCGACTGAAATGTGGGTAGATACTGGGTTGGTAGTTGTTGCTGGTAGACGGGCTGCAGGTTCTTTATTATTATGTCCACCTGTTCTTGTTCTGAAGGCCGGTTAATCATTTGGGCGGCCTTGGCCCTCCACCTCGTAAGGAACGAGGAAAAGGGTTCATTGTTTTTCTGTTTGGTGGTTTCTAGTTCTCTTCGAGTAACATCCACCTCCATATTATAGTGGTATTGGGAATTAAATGCATTGCAAATGTCTTCCCAGGTCTTCATCTTAGACCGATCCAGGCTAACAAACCATCTTAATGCAGCACCGGTGAGAAATTGTTGGAACAACTGACCAAGGAGCTCGCTGCTCAATCCAAACGGGTTAAGGGCACCCACATACATTTTCAAATGAGTTTTAGGACAAGTAGTTCCATCAAATTTGTCCATGTTGGGCATCTTGAATTTTGTGGGCAGTCTTGCTTCAGGGAACAAGGACAAGGAGTCCATGTCCACCACTTCCTTGTGGGTTTTGAGAGCAGTGACAGACCTTTCCAGCAGTTCTAGTTTTTCTCTAATTCTCTGAGCTTCCAGCTCAGGAGCAGTTTTGGAGGGCACATCATCCAAGTTTAGGGTAGGGTTTGTTGGTTCAGCAGCAGGACCCTGATTGGAGGCAGCAGGTCCATTTCCCCCGGCCGAAGCCCCATTTCCATTACCATTGCCCAGCTCAGCTATCAGGGCAGTCCTTTGGGCAGCCAATGCCTCATTCATTCTGGCCTCCATTCTGGCCTCCAATTGTTCGATGAGGGTTTGGATATCAGCAAGTGATGCCATTGATGCAGGTGGGGTTGTTGGAGTTGCAGGTGAGACTGGTATAGCTGGTGAAGCTGGTGATAGCACCGTAGGTGTGATTGGCACTTGGGTAGACACTCGGATTGTGGGTACCTGTAAGGATAAGGGTAGTTGGATTAGGTACAGCGGTCGGTGTATCAGGGTAACTGATGTGAGGTAGATCGACTCTTTGTGCAACTGTGCATGACTAAGAAAAGGGTCCTTTGTGTTCCTCTTAATGTGATGATATGTCATGAATGCGCACAACATCACGTCATAATCTCTTCATGATATGATTCACATCATTAGGTGCATACAGTCCTAAGGGATAGGTTCTATAGGCTATGACGCAAATAGAGAATCGGCTTATTAAGGGACCCTTGAACCTTGAGCATGGATATACCTAACCACATGTGAAACAAAGAGTTTCGCATGGGTCCAACGGTACGCATAATCATGGGCCATCCCCAAAAGGATTGGGGATGGTTTGCGGTAACAGGGAGGACGCTTTGGCTATCCATCGACATAATCAATGAGACCTGCTGATCAGCGCTACTTGCTATCCAGACTCAGAAGTTTGAACAAAGAGAGAAGAAATTCATTTGAAATTCATTTTTTATGCAATGGAGAAAAGGATTCTCAATCGTGCAAATAAATCAACAAATTAAAAATGTTTTCATTTAGTTGTACAATCAAGTTCAAATTCTCCTTATCCCGTATTCTTAAAGAAAGAATACTGGATTTTTTTGTTGGGGTACCCTGCAAAACAAAGCATAGTAAATAATACCCTAAAGAAGGGCAGGTTAGTTTATACAACAATTGTAGTCCTCTTCATGCAGAATGATTACATGATGTCCCCAGCAGAGTCGCCAAACTGTGAACCCCTACCCCAAAATATCATAGCATATGAATGCATGTGACTAAGGGCAGAAATGCACGTGAATGTATGAGTCGCCACCTTGTTTAATTATTTTAGGGTAAACTAGGAAAAAACCCTAAGTGACTCCAATTTTTAATTAACCTAATTATCAGATTAATTAACCCAATGTTAAGGCATGGTCTACGAACCCGAGGTGAATCCCGAGACTATGTCATGCTGATGAACTAACCTATGGATGAATGCTTTGCAGGGTAAAATGATGTAATTGGACCACTGAAAATGTTTATGTGATTTCGACTTGCCGCCCGGGGTTAAATCCCAAACGTGCCTACGTACTTCCGTTTGAATGGAAGATCAAAGTCAACGTAGTTCGATAGGCCTCTTTTGGAGGGCTTTGAATGGGGATGCTTTATGCATGAGTGTGTGTATGCTTTGTGCATTTTGTTTAGGCATTCTGCCTGAAAATTGTTTTTAGACATTTGATGCCAAAATTGTTGATTTAAGGCTTTTAGCCAAAAAGAATGATTTAGGCAAATTGTTGCCAAAAGATTTATGTGATTTAGGCGATTGTCGCCAAAATGCTTGATTTTAAGGCTTTTAGCCAAAAGTTTGATTAATTTAAAGGCTTTTACCCAAAGAAGGTTGATTTAGGCAATCTGTTTGCCAAAAGATGATTATTTAGGCGATTGTCGCCAAAATGATTGATTTAAGGCTTTTAGCCAAAATAAGTTGATTAATTTAAGGCATTTTGCCAAAAGATTGATTTAAGCGATTTGTCGCTGAAAGTAGTTAATCTAATTTATAGGCAATGTGTTTGCCAAAAAAATTGATTAACCGAATTGTAATGTAGGCCATTTTATTGCCAAGAAAAAAACGTGTTTAATTAAGGCCTTTTAGCCACAATTATTGATTAATTGGACTTAAGCCGAATTTGTTCGAAATAAAGGCAATTTCACCATAGTTATTGATTAACTAGGCGTTTTTTAGCCAATATTGTCGGATTTAAGCTTAATACCACGATTATTGATTAACCGGGCGTTTAGCCTAAATTTATTTAATTGAGGCAGTTTATTTGCCTAATGATTGACGTGAATGCATTTATGCAGTTGTAGAATTATTAGGAGTAGAAGAGAAGCATGCATGAAGTGCTAAAATTAAATAGGCAGAGTTTAGTTCATGTACTTGATTTAATCGTCGACCGCTTCTTAACTCCAGGTTAAGCTCCTCGTTAAGGGAATATTAATTAATTTGATTTTAATGACCACTTAACAAAGCAAGAAAGCAATTAAAGCTAAACTAAAATGCAGAAAAGCAGTAAAGAATCGCAAGGAGCGTAGGGGAGAAGGAGCGTCCTTCAACACAGACTGAGTGAGTTGAAAGGTCACACTGGGCCTGTATTTATAGGCAGAACGGACTGTTTCGGCGGCCGGGCCGCCGGGGTCGGTGACTGACCCGGCGGCCTGAGCCACCGAGGCCGTGGTTCTGCTATTTTTTGTTCCGGGGGTTTTTCCGGAAGTTTTGAACCTCCAAAAAATATTCTGGGACCAGTTCCGTGATCCTTGTAATTTTCCGGACGTTTCAAGTACCATATTGGGATACTTCCGGTGAACTTTTCGAATGGCCTCTGGCTCGGCCAGACTGTTTGCAGTCCGGGAAAACTGGCTCTTTGAGCCTCAAAATTTGGGTATTCACAAATGGCTGGACACGAGATGGTCTCCTTGACCGATCTTGCTGTCGGATACAATCAAATAATGATGCATTTGCCAGATAAAGAGAAAACGGCATTCATCACGGAGTGGGGAACCTACTGCTATAGGGTCATGCCTTTTGGGCTCAAAAATGCCGGGGCAACCTATCAAAGAATTGCAACGACCATCTTCCATGACATGATTCACAAAGAAGTAGAAGTGTACGTGGACAATATGGTTGTTAAATCAAAAACAACTGAAGAACATACAACAGCACTTGAGAAGTTTTTCCTTAGACTTCGAAAGTACAATTTAAAGCTCAACCCGGCAAAATGTCTGTTTGGAGCTACATCCGGAGTATTCCTGGGGCATATGGTCAGTCGGAGGGGCATAGAGATTGACCCTTCAAAAGCTAAAGCCATTCTGGAAATGCCAGCACCAAAGACAGAAAAAGAAGTTCGGGGTTTCCTGGGAAGGCTACAGTACATCAGCCGGTTCATCAATCAGTTGGTCGATACTTGTGGTCCGATTTTCAAATTACTCAGGAAAGGAGTAGCAGTCAAATGGAATGAGGATTGTCAGAAAGCTTTCGACCAAGTGAAGCAATATCTACTATCCCCGCCAGTTTTACAGCCACCAAGGCTAGGAAAGCCTTTGCTATTGTACCTGTCAGTGACGGAAGAAGCCATGGGTGCAATGCTAGCTCAACAAGCAGAAGATACAAGGATAGAAAATTCCGTGTATTACCTTAGCAAGAGGATGCTGGAATATGAGCTTAAAATACAATAAGATCGAGAAGTTGTGTTTGGCTCTAGTCTGGGCTTGTACAAAGCTGCAGCACTACCTCTCGTCTTACACTACATATGTTATTTCTGAATCGAACCCCTTGAAATTCCTTATGGAGAGGCCGGTTCTTGACTATAAGATGGCAAAGTGGGTGTCAGTGCTCGCGGCCTATGATTTAAAATTTGTACAACGAAAGGCAGTGAAAGGCGGAGCCTTGGCTGATCAATTAGCAGAATTACCGGTCGAAGACCAGATGCCGGAGGTAGAATTTCCTGATGAAGACTTGTTGAGCTTGGAAAGTGAAGTCTGGGAAATGTACTTCGATGGAGCTTCAAATTACCATGGAAATGGGGTTGGAGTTGTATTTAAAACTCCTTGTGGAGAATACATCCCAATCGCAGTCAAATTAGATTTCGACTGTACCAACAGTGAAGCCGAGTATGAAGCTTGCATAAAGGGGTTAGAAACGGCCCTGGAAAAGGAGATAAAAGCCCTTAGGGTTTTCGGAGATTCCAATCTGATAGTCTCTCAAGCCCTAAGGAAATGGAAAATTAAGGAAGAGCGTTTGGTTCCTTACCTGCAACGCTTGGACGAATTGGCTTAGCAGTTTGAAGAATTATCCTTCCACTACTTGCCATGAGCCAAAAATCAGTTTGCTGATGCTCTGGCTACCTTAGCCTCCATGGTTAATGTAGGGGGAGACCAAGTCATTCGACCTCTGACAGTTCGGCTCCAGAAACAGCCAGCACATGTCATGAATCTAGTCGATGACAAGCCCTGGTTTTGGGATATACAGAATTATCTTCAGTATGAAGCCTACCCGGAGGGGTCCAGCAAGACTGATCAATGGACATTGAGACAGTTAGCATCTGGATATTTCCTTACTAGGGGAGTTCTGTATAAGAGAAGTTGGAATGGCTTGCACCTAAGGTGCGTTGATGAGGGAGAAGCTCAAGCCATCATGGATTCCTTACATAATGGGGAGTCCGGTCCACGTATGCACGGGATAGCTCTGGCTCGAAAAATTATGAACATGGGTTATTACTGGTCGACTATGAATGCAGATTGCGTGAGGCATGCGCAGAAGTGCCATGAATGTCAAATTTTTGCTAAGTTGCAGAGACGACCTCCGGTCAATTTGAATCCTATTGCTTCACCGTGGCCTTTCGCAACTTGGGGCATAGACGTGATCGAAAAAGTCCACCCGAAGGCCTCCAATGGCCATCAATTCATCTTGGTTGCTGTTGATTATTTCACTAAGTGGATTGAGGCAGCTTCTTATTCGGTCTTGAATGCCAAGAAGGCAGCACAGTTCGTTCGTACCAACATCCTTTGTCGGTACGGAACGCCATTCGAGATCATAACTGATAACGGGTCTCATTTTCAAAGCGAATTTTCGGACCTACTGAAGCAAAAGAAAATTCAGCACCACAAGTCTTCACCCTATCGTCCACAAACAAATGGGGCAGTAGAGGCTGCAAACAAGGCTATAAAAGTCATTTTGCAGAAGACGGTTCAAAAGCATAGAGCTTGGCACGAACAATTACCAAATGCCTTGTGGGGATACAGAACTTCAATTAGAACGCCTACTGGGGCAACCCCGTATTCTTTAGTATATGGCATGGAGGCAGTGTTGCCTATTGAGCTGGAAGTTTAGTCGGCGAGAATTATCTGGGAAAGCCAGATTAGCGAAGCAGATTGGGCTGAGAATCATCATTTGCAACTCTTGGGTATGGATGAAAAGCGACTGCGAGCAATCCACCAAACTCAAGTTTATCAAAGAAGAATGGCGCGACATTTTAATAAGAAGGTCAAAGACCGGAAACTGGAAGAAGGTTGTTTGGTCTTGAAGGAAATTAGACAGCCAATCATAGACCCACGTGGGAAGTTTCGTCCTCATTGGGCTGGACCCTATGTGTTGAAGAAGATACTGTCTGGCGGAGCCGTTATTTTGACTGATTTGGATGGTTTGGAATTCACAAATCCATGTAATTTGGATCAGTTAAAAAGATATTTTGTGTAATTGTAATCATTTGCATAATGAAAAAAGAGCTACATTAGACCTGATTCTCCTCGGAAAAAAGAAATTATATATCGGAGATATGTAGGCAGCCCTCATTGGGCGCGGTCTAAACATTAATAAAAAATCATTTCATAATTTCATTCTTCTTTGCCAAATAAAAAAAAGGGGGAAAGAAAAGAAAAAAAAAACAAAAAGAAAAACCCGCTAAGTCGAAAACCTGAAAGGGCAGCTTAGGCAAAAGTCAGGGCCCGCTAAGTTGAAAACCTAAAAAGGGCGGCTTAGGCAAAAATTAGAGCTTGAAATAAATAAAGTTGGAAAATGCTTGGAAAGCTAAATGATATTCTCAATTTAAGCTAAAAAGTCAAACCTCATTCCAATAGCAGCCCAAAGTCAGGCGGAAAGCAAAAAAGTCCAATAAATAATAAAGTCTAAACCAGAGACTCAAATAAAAAGCCAAAAAGGCAAAACATCCAAAATCCAAAGCCAAAACAGAAAGTCAAAAAAAAAAAACAATAAAGTCCAAAAGCCTATAGAAATCTAGGTGTCCCGTCTCCTCCGTGGAGCAACATCCTCTGAGTCATCTCTAGCAGTTAAGCTCTGTCCAATCTCGCCTGTCCGAGGGGCTAGCACAATCTCCTCACCAGTCCCAACCTCATCATCAGCGTCAGCCTGAACCCAACCTTCGAGTACACTCAGCAGTGCAGTCCTCCTTGGTCTCTCAATCGGCCAGACAGCAGTAATGAACCAAGCCCGATACTCAGGAGAAGTCTGAACACCGGCAGGATTAGGTAAAGGCCTAACCATACGATGATCTCTAACCCAAGCCCTAAGGACGGCTTGGGTAACGCCCGGGGTAATGGCTGAATCAGCTGAAATGTCATCCATAATCGAAACAGTCTGATCTATCCCCATTTGCCTCAAAACGCGCGAAGCGCAGTACCAAGTACAATGTGTGAGGCCTAAAAGGTAAACCCGAGAATGGCGGAAGCTAACCTGGATAAAGCGGGTGATGTCATTGTGTACCCCTCCCCAAAATATCACCGGCATATGAATGCATGTGACTAAAGGAAGAAATGCACGTGAGTGTGTGAGTCGCCACCTTGTTTAATTATTTTAGGGTAAACTAGGAAAAAACCCTAAGTGACTCCATTTTTAATTAACCTAGTTACTAGATTAATTATCCCAATGTTTAAGGCACAGTCTGCGAACCCGAGGTGGATCCCGAGACTATGTCATGCTGATGAACTAACCGATGGATGAATGCTTTGCAAGGTGAATGATGGATTAATGAAATGTTTGTGTGATTTTGACTTGCCGCCCGGGGTGAAATCCCGAACGTGCCTACGTACTTCCGTTTGAATGGAAGATCAAAGTCAACGTAGTTCGATAGGCCTTCTTTGAAGGGCTTTGAATGGGTATGCTTAATGCATGAGTGTGTATGCTTTGTGCATGAGTGTGTATGCTTTGTGCATGAGTGTGTATGCTTTGTGCATGTTGTTAAGGCATTTTGCCAAAAATATCAATTTTAAGCGATTTGTCGCTAAAATGGTTGATTTTACGGTTTTAAACCGAAAATGATTGATTTTAAGGCATTTTGCCAAAAAATGTCGGTTTTAAGCGATTTGTCGCTAAAATGGTTGATTTTACGGTTTTAAACCGAAAATGATTGATTTTAAGGCATTTTGCCAAAATGTTGATTTTAAGCGATTTGTCGCTAAAATGGTTGATTTTACGGTTTTAAACCGAAAATGATTGATTTTAAGGCATTTTGCCAAAATGTTGATTTTAAGCGATTTGTCGCTAAAATGGTTGATTTTACGGTTTTAAACCGAAAATGATTGATTTTAAGGCATCTTGCCAAAATGTTGATTTTAAGCGATTTGTCGCTAAAATGGTTGATTTTACGGTTTTAAACCGAAAATGATTGATTTTAAGGCATTTTGCCAAAATGTTGATTTTAAGCGATTTGTCGCTAAAATGGTTGATTTTACGGTTTTAAACCGAAAATGATTGATTTTAAGGCATTTTGCCAAAATGTTGATTTTAAGCGATTTGTCGCTAAAATGGTTGATTTTACGGTTTTAAGCCGAAAATGGTTGATTTTAGGCCTTCGGCCGAAATGTGTTGGTCTTAAGGCTTTTCGCCAAAATGGTTTGATTTTATGACTTTTAGTCGAAAGTGTTGATTTTAAGGCGTTTCGCCAAAATGGTTCGATTTTACGACTTTTGGCCGTAAAAGGTTTGATTTTTGATTAAGCAAGACTTTAGTTGACGTGTATGCATTTTTATGCAGTTATAGAATGATTAAGAGTAGAAAAGAAGCATGCATGAAGTGCTAAAATTAAATAGGCAGAATTTTAATTACGTACCTGATTTAATCGTCGGCCACTTCTTAACTCCAGATTTAGCTCCTCGTTTAGGTATATTAATTAATTTTTAATTTTATTTTATTTTAGTGGTCAAATAACACAACATAAATGCAATAAAATTAAATTAAATGCAAAAAAGCGGTAAAGAAGACGCAAGGAGCGTGAGAGGGAGAAGGTTTCGTCCGTCAATACAGACAAGAGGTGTCAAAAACAGCCTGAAAATGGCCTATTTATAGGCCATTTTCGGGTCCCGGGCGGTGGCTGCCGCCGTGCATGGCGGTAGCCACCGCCAGAAAATCTGGGCGGTAGCTGCCGCCCAGGCTCGGCGGTAGCTACCGCCCTGTCGGTGGGCGACAGGCCCCGCCGCGCAGGGCGAGAGGCCCCGCGTGTGCTGGCGGCAGGCCTCGCCCAGGGCGCGAGGGGGGGCCAGGCCCTGTGCGCGGGCGACAGGCCTCGCTCGGTGCGGGAGGTCTCGCCCGCGCGGGGCGAGAGTCCTCGCCCGCACGCGGCGCGGGAGGCCTCGCCCGCGCGAGGCGAGAGGTTTCGCCCGCGCGGGGCGAGGGGTCTCGCTCGCGCGCGGCGCGAGGGGCCTCGCCCGCGCGCGGTGTGAGGGGCCTCGCCCGCGCTGGGCGAGGGTCCCCGCCCACGCTGGGCGAGGGTTCTCGCCCGCGCTGGGCGCCAGGCCCCGCCCGCGCTGGGCGAGGGCTGTCGCCCGCGCTTGGTGGGGGCTGGCGCCGCCGTGGCCGGTGCGGCCACCGTGTGTCGCTTCGGGAGCTGTTTTGGGAGTTTCGGACCTCCGAAAAATATTCCGGGACCTGTTCCGCGATCCTCGTAAAATTCCGGACGTTTCAAGTACCATATTGATATATTTTCGGTGAACTTCCGAAATGGCCTCCGGTCCGGCCGGACTGTTTGCAGTCCGGAAAAATTGGCTCTTTGAGCCTTGTGAGTCCGGAAAAATGCACTGTAGCACAATTAAATTTGCTGTAGCAAATTCATTGTAGCACAGTCAAATTTACTGTAGCAAAGTCAACCAATAGGCTTTTTGAGCCTCAAAATTTGAGTATTCACAGTTGCCCCCCACCGTCGACCATAAAAATGATTTATGGGAGTCGGTGGTTGTATGAAACGCAAATTTTGTAGGCGAGAATTGGACGCGTCCAGAAGACCCGCCTCTTGGCTATTTGCTTATAAATAGCCTAAAAAAAGCTCATTCTCATTCATTCAAGACTTTCTAAGTTAAGGAAATCTCTCAAATTCTCTCAACTTCCTAGGTTTTAAGGTTTCTCTTCTTTCATGGCTTCCTCTGATCTGAGCGGTGAGGAGTACCTGGGGTCTCTGGGGATCTCGCTTGACGAAGTCAACCTTACAGCGGACGTTAACAGTCACGCCTCCGTAACAGGCATCTTCGCCCAGGTACGCCTTCTTTTACTCTGATTATTATTTTTTCGGGCCTTAGGGGCCTAAAAGAAAATAGGGATTGTGGCTTTTCGGGCTTTGGGCCGAATTTGTGAAATTGTGAACTTTGGGCCTCCGTGGCCCGAATGTGATTTTCGGTCCTTAGGCCGAATTGTGAAATTGTGAGCTTTGGGCCTCTGTGGCCCGAGTGTGATTTTCGGTCCTTAGGCCGAATTGTGAAATTGTGAACTTTGGGCCTCTGTGGCTCGAGTGTGATTTTCGGTCCTTAGGCCGAATTGTGAAATTGTGAGCTTTGGGCCTCTGTGGCCCGAGTGTGATTTTCGGTCCTTAGGCCGCATGGTGAAATTGTGAATTTTGGGCCTCTGTGGCCCGAGTGTGATTTTCGGTCCTTAGGCCGAATTGTGAAATTGTGAATTTTGGGCCTCCGTGGCCCGAGTGTGATTTTCGGTCCTTAGGCCGAATTGTGAAATTGTGAATTTTTCTGCGCTTACTGTTTCATGAGCATGCATGCTAAGATATTATCCTTAGTAAGGAACCAAGGACCAAATCTCATATTGTTTTACCTTTTTTAGGATCCTTACATTAGATTGGATGTGGCTGAGATTTCTATGTCCGAAATCCCGATCGAGACATTGGATCCGAACCACCCGGTTGGAGCGATCATCAATCCGTCCCGACTGGGTTACTTGAGACATTTTGATGCTTGCCGAAACAGTCACAAGGAGTTGCTGGGTGCTTTGGCTGAAAGATGGTGGGACACCACCAACACTTTTCATTTTTCCTGGGGCGAGATGACAATGACTCCCGTGGATTTTTCTGTGATTACCGGAATCCCTTTTGGTATTCGGCCGATCGAGTTATACGACGACTGGAGGACAGAAGTTTCCCCTGATCGCATGGTGGAGTTGATTGGTATAGACCTGCCTCGGATTGTCGGGCCAGGCTCCGCTACTCCAGCTTTGAGCGTTTCTAGGCGCTGGCTATACCTCCAGGCCCCCGGTATTTATGCTAGACACAGGCGGGGAGAGCTGACGGCTTCTCAAGTGGCCAGGTTCATTTTGTTGCTGATGTTTGCGTCGACCTTCTGGTCCAACAGGAAAGAAAGGTTCAATCCTTCTATCTTGAAGAGTTTAGAAAATCTAGCCCATCTTACGGAGTACGACTGGGCCGGCGCTATCCTGAGCCGTATGTATGATGATATGTGTGATCTGAGTCGGAGCCACTGCAAACTTAGCGGGACCTACTACTTCTGGGAGGTAATGCAAGCACATTCTGTATATTTTCTGTTTCATTTGCCCTCTTCTGACTCTCGTTTCTTCTTTGTTGCAGATTTGGGCATTTGAATACTTTCCTTATACTCGCCCGGAGCAGATTCAGGCCGATCTCGGATTAGGGCTAGTACCTTTGGCTTGGAGATGGTACCGAACAAATCTTCATACGAGTCGGCATAGGCACTCGCTAAAAGATCTAAGAATCTTCTTCGATACGTGCAGCCCGGCACAGGCATGTATTTAGCAACTCTTGAATATGTTAAATAAAAAAGATTTATTAACACATTTGCTTCTTTTGTAGGTTGAAATGGGGGCGATGGCCACCCATCTACAGAGCTGGATTCAAGTTGATTCTCATTTCCAGCGATCAGATGACTTGCTTCGGCGGAGGGTGATTCTGTCGCATCCGATCTTGAGACGATATTACTTAGGCGAGAGAGTAGACCTTCAAATAAGAGGCTGTCGTTCCATTCCTTATCCTCCTCCCGGGGACATGCGAGCGGGCAAACAGATGATTCTCACTGATGCTCATATTGAGGGTATTCCATATGGAGAGCTCATCTTAGAGGGAGATTATGCTGAGTTCTGCAGACTTTTTCTGATGCAGCCTATTGGGTCGCGGCTTGATGATTTTCAGAGATCAGCTCCCTTCCATCCGCCCGCCACCCGCTCTTCTCGGGCTGCGGGTTCTTCGAGTAGGACTCCAAAGAGAAGGCCTACGACTGATCCTTCTTCTTCTACTTGGGCTGAGGGTTCCTCTCAAGCCGGTCCTAGCCGCTCGGCCGGCCATTCCAGGGCTCCCCGGGCTGTTTCAGAGGCTACCGGGTCGCTTCACTCAGACTTGGCCAATTTACGCCTTCCGTACAGCATTTCCTACCATACTCCAAACGCTTCTTTAGCCTTTCGAGAAGTCCCACTGGAGAATGTGGATCGCTTGGCTCTGCCTTCTGAGGACATTACCGAGGTAAGTAAAAATTGTTAAACCTCTCACAAAAATGATTCATGAGAGATTTGACGTGGATTTGCATTCATCTCTTTTTTTTTTTTTTTTTTTTTTTTTTTTTTGTAGGTTCCTGTCGGATTGATCAATCAAATGATGGAATTGATGCTCGGGATGCAGCAAGAACTGTCTTCGTCCTGGACTCGTGAGGCTTACAGTGATCAGAGAAGGCAGAGGCCTCGTCGCTGAAGTCATGGTTGCTGAATTTTTCTGTTCCCCTTTCTTTCTTTGTACTGAGCTTTATTTTGTACCTGCACTTGGTTAGTATCGAAATATATGTATGCATGCTTATTGTATTTGAAATGAAATGGGAGGACTTCATCTTATAGACAAAATACTCTCTTTTTCCTTTTTCTTCTTTTTTTTTTTTTTTTTTTTTTTTTTTTTTGTGTGTGCGGCGGTCGCTACCGCCATCATTCGGCAGTAATTCGGCGGTTGCTGCCGCCGTCATTTATTGACAATTCGGCGGCTGCTACCGCCTTCATTCGGCGGCTGCTGTCGCCCTCATTCGGTGCTTTTTCTCCTATAAAGGCTTATTCTTTGTTTCGGCTTTTCACTCATTCCCTATCTTCTCTCTCCTTCTTTTCTCTCCGTGTTTATCTTTTCCAAAGAATGAATCCTTCTTTCAATCATAGCATGCACAGTTGGGCTAGGAGTCTCTCTAAAGTTGAAAAGATCAACTTGAAGAGGTATGGACTCTCTCCTATCATTACCCTTAGGGGGGTAGTAGTCGACTGGGATTTCTTATGGGCTTGCATCAGGCTTTGGGATCCAGAGGCCCATGTTTTCCGATTCGGGGCCATGATGGAGGAAATGTGCCCTCTTTTTGAGGAATTCTGTGCTATCATAGGGTGCGACCCCAATGCCCCTTTGGTCAGGCATGAAGTCAAGATCGGGTATGTTCGGTCGTTTGAAAGTCTGTTTCAGTTCAGCCGACCTCAGGCTAGGGCCATGATTGTTGGAGATCAGAAAGCAGTTCTGCTGCCCCTGATTGATGAGTTCTCGGGGGTCTGTTCAGATGACCCAGACCGGATGAGATTAAGAATGCGGGCCTTGGTTTTTTGCTTATTGGCTGGCTTCTTATTCAACAAGGATCCAGGCTTCGGGGATTTGCGACTTTGTCCCATGGTTCGGCAGATGGAGGACATGGGTTGCATAGGTGGCATTGTGCTGGCAGAAACTATTAGGAGCCTCGACAGAGCCGCTTTAGGCTTCGAGGATTGGACAGTTTCTCCTATTATTCTCCAGGTATTTCCTTCCTTTTTTGTTTTCATTATTATTATTATTATTTTTTTTTTTTTTTTTTGACCTATCCCTTTGTAATAGAAAGGATCCATTACTCAGGTTTGGTTAAAGGATCACCTCCAAGTGGTTGCTGTTCCTATTTTACTGCCGTATAATCCCGTTCAGTATCGCATGCGGAGGATCTTAATCACACATCCGTCCACTGATGCATGGACTTCATGGCTGATTGAGTTGGGTCCGAATGAAGTGCTGTGGTTTGTACCCTGGTATGGCATTACCCGCTTTATACAGGTCAGCTCTCGTCATACTCAGGTTTACCTCTTAGGACTTACCCATTGTACTTGGTACTATGCTTCGCGTGCTATGAGGCAAATGGGAATAGATCAGACTGTACCGATCATGGATAATTCTTTATCTGATTCCACCATCACTCCGGGAGTTACCCGTGCTGTCCTTAGAGCTTGGGTTAGAGACCATCAGATGGTTAGGCCTTTACCTAATCCTGCTGGTGTTCAGACTTCTCCTGAGTATCGGGCCTGGTTCATGAACGTTGTCTGGCCGGTTGAAAAGCTAAGGAGGAACGCACTGCTGAGCGCACTCGAGGGTTGGACTCAGGCTGACACTGGTGATGGGGTTAGGACTGAAGAGGAGATCATGTTGGCTCCTCGGACACATGAGGCTGGAGAGAGTTCAGCAGCTAGGGATGACTCGGAGGACGTTGCTCCTCGGAGGCGACGGGTCACCTAGACTTTAATAGGCTTTTATTCTTTTGGTTTTGGATGTATGCTCTCTCTTTTTTTTCTTTTTCTTCCCCCTTTTTTTTTTTTTTTTTTTTTTTTTTTTTTTTTTTTTTTTTGACTGTTTATTTGGGACTTTGACTCTGGATTTTGGATTTTTGTTCTTTGGCTTTTGCTTGTACTGTTTGGCTTTATTACTTTTTAATTGGAGTGTCATTTGACTTTTAAGCTTTCCAAGCTCTTTCCAACTTTATTCATTCAAGCTCTAATTTTTGCCTAAGCCGCCCTTTCGGGTTTTCAACTTAGCGAGCTACCCATTTTTGCCTAAGCCGCCCTTTCCGGGTTTTCGACTTAGCGGGCCCCGACTTTTGCCTAAGCCGCCCTTTCGGGTTTTTGACTTAGCGGGTTTTTCTTTTCTTGCCTGAAGCCGCCCTTCCGGGTTTTCAACTTCAGCTTTGATTTGATTTTTTTCTTTTGTTTTTTTTTTATCATTTGGCAAAGAAGAATGACATGAATTTTTTATTAATGCTTAGACCGTGCCCAATGAGGGCTGCCTACATATCTCCGATATGTAATTTCTTTTTTTCGAAGAGAATCAGGTCTAATGTAGTTCGTTTTACATTATGCAATGCTTATTACACAAAATATCTTTTTAACTGATCTAAATTACATGGATTCGTGAATTCCAAACCATCCAAATCAGTTAAGATGACGGCTCCGCCAGACAGTATTTTCTTCAACACATAGGGTCCAGCCCAATGAGGGCGAAACTTCCCACGTGGATCCGTGATTGGCTGTCTAATTTCCTTCAGGACTAAACAACCTTCTTCCAGTTTTCGGTCTTTGACCTTCTTGTTAAAATGTCGTGCCATTCTCCTTTGGTAGACTCGAGTTTGGTGGATTGCTTGTAACCGCTTTTCGTCCATGCCCAAGAGTTGCGAATGATAATTCTTCACCCAATCGGCTTCGCTAATCTGACTTTCTTGGATAACTCTTGCCGACTGAACTTCCAGCTCAATAGGCAATACTGCTTCCATGCCATATACTAAGGAATACGGGGTTGCCCCAGTAGGTGTTCTAATTGAAGTCCTATATCCCCATAAGGCATTCGGCAACTGTTCATGCCAAGCTTTATGCTTTTTGACTGTCTTCTGTAAAATGACTTTTATAGCCTTATTTGCAGCTTCCACAGCCCCATTTGTTTGTGGACGATAGGGCGAGGATTTATGGTGTCGAATCCTCGTTTCTTTCAACAAATTAGCAAATTCACCCTGGAAGTGAGCTCCATTGTCCGTGGTGATCTCGAATGGCGTTCCGTACCAACAAAGGATGTTGGTACGAACGAACTGCGCTGCCTTCTTGGCATTCAGAATTGAATAAGAGGCTGCCTCGATCCACTTAGTGAAGTAATCTATAGCAACCAAAATGAACTGGTGACCGTTGGAAGCTTTCGGGTGGATTTTTCCGATCACGTCTATGCCCCAAGTTGCGAAAGGCCATGGTGAAGCAATAGGATTCAAATTGACCGGAGGTTGTCTTTGCAGCTTAGCAAAAATTTGACATTCGTGACACTTCTGCGCGTGCCTCACGCAATCTGCCTTCATGGTTGACCAGTAATAACCTAGGTTCATGATTTTTCGAGCCAAGGCTATCCCGTGCATGTGTGGGCCAGATTCCCCGTTATGTAAGGAATCCATGATGGTTTGAGCTTCTCCCTCATCGACGCACCTTAGGTGCAAGCCGCTCCAACTTCTCTTGTACAGAACTCCATCAGTAAGGAAATATCCGGATGCCAACTGTCTCAATGTTCGTTGATCAGTCTTAGTGGATCCTTCCGGGTAGGTTTCATTCTGAAGGTAATTCTGTATATCCCAATACCAAGGCTTGTCATCGACCAAATTCATGATATGTGCTGGCTGTTTCTGTAGCCGCACTGTCAGAGGTCGGATGACTCGGTCTCCTTCTACATCGACCATGGAGGCTAAAGTAGCCAGAGCATCTGCGAACTGATTTTTGGCTCGCGGCAAGTAGTGGAAAGATAAATCCTCAAATTGCTGAGCCAATTCGTCCAAGCGTTGTAGGTAAGGAACCAAACGCTCTTCTTTAATTTTCCATTTCCTTAAAGCTTGGGAGACTATTAAGTTAGAATCTCCGAAAACCTTGAGGACCTTTATCTCTTTTTCCAGGGCTGCTTCTAACCCCTTTATGCAAGCTTCATACTCGGCTTCATTGTTTGTGCAGTCGAAATCTAATTTGACTGCAATCGGAATGTATTCGCCACAAGGAGTTTTGAATACGACTCCAACCCCGTTTCCATGGTAGTTCGAAGCTCCATCGAAGTACATTTCCCAGACCTCACTTTCCAAGTTCAACAAGTCTTCATCAGGAAATTCTACCTCCGGCATTTTGTCTTCGACCGGTAATTCTGCTAATTGATCGGCCAAGGCTCCGCCTTTCACCGCTTTCCGTTGCACAAATTTCAAATCATAAGCCGCGAGTACTGACACCCACTTAGCCATCTTACAATCAAGAACCGGCCTCTCCATAAGGAATTTCAAGGGGTTCGATTCAGAAACAACATTTGTGGTGTAAGATGAGAGGTAGTGCTGCAGCTTTGTACAAGCCCATACTAGAGCCAGACACAATTTCTCTATCTTATTGTATTTTAGCTCATATTCTAGCATCCTTTTGCTGAGGTAATACACGGCATTTTCTACCCTTGTATCTTCTGCTTGTTGAGCTAGCATTGCACCCATCGCTTCTTCTGTCACCGATAGGTACAACAGCAAAGGCTTTCCCAGCCTTGGTGGCTGTAAAACTGGCGGGGACAACAGATATTGCTTGACTTGGTCGAAAGCTTTCTGACAATCCTCATTCCATTTGACGGCTACTCCTTTTCTGAGCAATTTGAAAATCGGACCACAAGTGTCGGCCAATTGATTGATGAATCGGCTGATGTATTGTAGCCTTCCTAGGAAACCCCGGACTTCCTTTTCCGTCCTCGGCGCCGGCATCTCCATAATGGCTTTTGGCTTTTGAAGGGTCAATTTCTATGCCCTTTTGGCTGACCATATGCCCCAGAAATACTCCGGATGTAGCTCCAAACAGACATTTTGCCGGGTTGAGCTTTAAATTGTACTTTGAAGTCTAA
>NC_143159.1:13307849-13377094 GCF_041381405.1 Jatropha curcas
GTTCCGCGATCCTCGTAAAATTCCGGACGTTTCAAGTACCATATTGACATATTTTCGGTGAACTTCCGAAATGGCCTCCAGTCCGGCCGGACTGTTTGCAGTCCGGGAAAATTGGCTCTTTGAGCCTTGTGAGTCAAAGTTACTGTAGCACAATTAAATTTGCTGTAGCAAATTCATTGTAGCACAGTCAAATTTACTGTAGCAAAGTCAACCAACAGGCTTTTTGAGCCTCAAAATTTGAGTATTCACACCTGCCTGTATCTAGCATAAATGTCGGGGGCCTGGAGGGATAACCAACGTCTGGAAACGCTCAAAACGGGAGTAGTAGAGCTTGGCTCGACAATCCGGGGTAGGTCGATCCCTATTAGCTCAACCATCCGATCAGGAGAGACCTCAGTCCTCCAGTCATTATACAGCTCAATCGGCCGAATGCCAAAAGGAATCCCGTAGATCACCGAAAAATCAATGGGCGTCATTGTCATCTCACCCCAAGGGAAATGGAAAGTATTGGTGGTGTCCCACCATCTCTCGGCCAACGCGCCCAGTAAGTCCTTATAATTGTGCCGAGCCATCTCAAGATGTCTTAAAAAGTCCAGATGAGAGGGACTGATAATGGCTCTAACCGGGTTGTTGTGGTCGAGTATCTCGACCGGGATTTCAGCAACAGAGGTCTCGCCTACGTCCAATCTAATGTGTGGATCCTAAAAGGTAAAACAGTCTAAGAGTTATTCCTTGGTTCCTTACTAAGGGTAATATCTTAATTCTATCCTAGCATGCATGCTAATAAAACATAAGTGCAGAAACATAAAAAAAAATAAAAAAAAGTTCACATTTTGGCCCCTAAAGCCCAAAAATTTCCAATTTGGCCCCAAAGGCCCAAAAGTTCACAATTTGGCCACAAAGGCCCAAAAGCTCACATTTTGACCCCAAAGGCCCAAAAATTCCCAATTTGGCCCCAAAGGCCCAAAAGTTCACATTTTGGCCCATAAGGCCCAAAAATTCCCAATTTGGCCCTAAAGGCCCAAAAAATGCCCAATTTGGCCACAAAGGCCCAAAAGTTCACATTTTGGCCCCTAAGGCCCAAAAAAAAAAATAATAATAATAAATAAACAACTAAAAGTGAAAGGGAGCTTACCTGGGCGTAGACGCCAGTTACGGAGGCGTGAGTGTCAGCGTCCGCCGTGACATTGACTTCGTCGAGGGAAATCCTCAGAGACTCCAGAAAATCCTCGTCGCTAAGATCTGAGGAAACCATGGAGGAAGGAAGCTTTGAAGCTTTGGAAATTGAGAAAATTTTGAGAGAGATCTTTGAGTTGGAAAGTTTAAAATGAATGTAGAAGTGAAACTTCAGCTATTTATAAGGAAATATCCAAAAGGCGGGTCTTCTGGATGCGTCCGATTTTCGCCTTCAAAATTTATTTTTCAGACAACCACCGACTCCCATAAATCATTTTTATGGTTGCCGGTGGGGGGCAACTGTGAATACTCAAATTTTGAGGCTCAAAAAGCCTGTTTTCCTGGACTGCAAACAGTCCGGCCGGACCGGAGGCCATTCGAAAAGTTCACCGAAAGTATGCCAATATGGTACTTGAAACGTCCGAAAAATTACGAGGATCGCGGAACTGTCCCGGAATATTTTTTGGAGGTACGGAACTCCCGAAAAAGCCTTTGGAATGAAAAACTAGCGAGTGGACAGGCCACGGCAGGAGCGCCTGCCGTCCGCGGTGATAGCGCCCGCCGTCCACGGCGGTAGCGCCCGCCCTCCAGCCTGTTTTTCCCTATAAATACAGCCCCGAATCGACAGTTTTACTCACTCGGTCTGTGTTGACGGACGCTCTCTTCTCCCATACGCTCCTTGCGGTTCTTTTACTGCTTTTCTGCATTTAGTGTAGGCTTTTATTACTCTGCTGTTGTGATATTTGGTCACTTAATTAAATTAATTTTAATTAAATATTCCCCAAACGAGGAGCTTAATCTGGAATTTTCAAGCTGAAGCTAAGAAGGGGCCGCCGATTAACTCAGGTAATAACGAAACTCTGCCCATTTAATTTCAGCATTTTGTGCATATTCAATTCTGAATTAAACAGCTGCATAAATGCATTCACGTCATCAATTTGGCAAATAAACTGCCTCAATTAAATATGATTAAGCTTAAATGCCCGGTTAATTAATAATCGTGGTGTTAAAGCCTAAGTCCGACAATATTGGCTAAAGTATCTGGTCAATTAATGACTACGGTATAATCGCCTTTATTTCGAACAGTCCGGCTTAAGTCCAATTAATCAATAATTGTGGCTAAATAGCCTTAATTAACCACGTTTTTTTGGCAATAAATTGCTTATATTGCAATTCAATTGATCACTTTTGGCAAACAAATTGCCTATAAATAAGATTAGCCATTTTTAGCGACAAATCGCTTAAATCGAAGCTTTGGCAAAATGCCTTGAATTAATCAATCTTTTGGCTAAAAGCCTTAAATCAATCATTTTGGCGACAATCGCCCAATCAACACTCTTGGCAAACAAATTGCCTAAATTAACCATTTTGGCAACAAAAAGCCCAAACATCAATTTTTGGCAACAGAAAGCCCAAACATCAATTTTTGGCAATAAATTGCCCAATCAACCATTTTGGCGACAAAAAGCCCAAACATCAATTTTTGGCAATAAATTGCCCAATCAATTAAGTTTGGCGACAATCGCCCAATCAACACTTTTGGCAAACAAATTGCCTAAATCAACCCATTTTGGCTAAAAGCCTTCAAATAATCACTTTTGGCAAACAAATCGCCTAAATCACATCAACTTTTGGCAACAAATTGCCTAAATCAATCTTTTTGGCTAAAAGCCTTAAATCAACACTTTTGGCAACAAACGCCTAATCAAATCAATCAATTCTTCGGCAAAATGCCTGAACAAAAGGCACGAAGCATACACACACTCATGCATTAAGCATACCCATTCAAAGCCCTTTAAAAAAGGCCTATCGAACTACGTCGACTTTGATCTTCCATTCAAACGGAAGTACGTAGGCACGTTTGGGATTTAACCCCGAGCGGCAAGTCGAAATCACTTAAACATTTCATTGGTCCAATTACATCATTTACCTTGCAAAGCATTCATTCATTGGTTAGTTCATCAACATGACATGGTCTCGGGATCCACCTCGGGTTCGCAAACTATGCCTTAAACATTGGGATAATTAATCTAGTAATTAGGTTAATTAAAATTGGAGTCAACTTAGGGTTTTTTCCTAGTTTACCCTAAAATAATTAAACAAGGTGGCGACTCACATATTCACGTGCATTTCTGCCCTTAGTCATATTCATTATATGCCTATTTTTGGGGGAGGGGTTCACACTGTGTTATTCAATAAAATGCATTTTGATTTTGCTTACTTGTTTCATGTCTTTTCTGATGATTCCATTCATCAAGTAGATAAGCTCATGCGCATTTTTGACATAAATTCATCACACATGCTTGAATTTAATATTGGCACAAAAGATAACCTATAGAATTTGTTAATTGGGCCTAACCTAATGCAAGAATTAAGCATAAAATTTCAAAACCTGCTCATGGACAAGAAAGAAGTTTTCCCATGGAGTTACGAGGACATGCAGGGTATTGACAGAGCTATAGCTGAGCACACTATCCCACTGCATCCTAGGGCTAAGCCAATAAAGCAGAAAAGGAGGAGGTTGAGACCAGAATGGGCTAAAAAGATCAGAGAAGAAGTGACCAAGCAGATTTATGCCGATTTTATAGAAGTGGTTCACTATCCTGATTTGTTAGCCAACATAGTTCCAGTTTCCAAGAAGGATGGCCAGGTCAGAATGTGTGTGGATTATAGGGATTTGAACAAAGCATCACTAAAAGATGATTTTCCTCTTCCTCATATCGATATCCTAATAGATAGTGTAGCCATGATGGGATACTACTCAATTATGGATGAATTCGCGGGTTATAATCAGATTCGTATGGCCAATGTTGGATAAGGCCAAGATGGCTTTTGTCACAGAATTTGAAACTTTCTGTTATCGGGTAATGTCATTTGGCTTGAATAACGCCGAAGCTACTTATCAAAGGATGGCTACTATTTTATTCCATAACTTGATCCACAAGGAGTTAGAAGTATACATTGATGATATATTGTCATGACAAAGATACCAAAACAGCATCCAGCAGCTCTAGAGCGGTTCATGGATAGAGTTATCAAGTACAAGCTGCGGTTGAACCCGAAGATGTGTGTGTGTAGGGTAACTGCTATGATTCATAGTTGGTCCAAAAGGGATAGAGATTGATTCAGATAAGATCAAGGCAATTCAGGAAATAGAGCCCCCTATAATAGAGAAGCAAGTGAGAAGTTTTCTAGGAAAGATTCGGTATATTAGCAAGTTCATATCGAAGTTGTTTATCATATGTGATTCGATTTTCAAACTACTAAGGAAAGGTTAGCCACTTAAGTGGAACGATCAATGCAAGATAGCTTTTAATAAGATCAAGAACTATTTATCAAAGTCCCCTAATTCTATGCTTGCCAAAACCAGGGAATCAATCCATTAATCCTATACTTCACAGTGGAAGATGTCGGAACTAGCGCCATGTTAGCACAAGCTGATGAAGTGGGTGTTGAAAAGACAATCTACTACTTGAGCAAAAAGCTTCTTCCTAATGAGTAGAAATATAACTTGATCGATAGAATTTGTTTACCTATGGTTTGGGCAACTAGAAAACTTCATCATTACTTTCAGTCTTATAAGGTTATTGCGGTTTCCAAAATAGATCTAGTTAAGTATTTATATGAAATACCAGCACTGGTGGGGTAACTAGCAAGGTGGTTCATTTTGTTATCAGAATTTGATATTTAACGTGCCACAAAGAAGATCGTCAAAAGATGAGCAGTTACAAATTTTCTAGCAGCACATCCAATCGAAGACGATGAACAGTGAGAAATTGATTTTCCTAATGAACACTTGAACTTAATAGAAAAGAAAGGATACAAGCTCTCCTTTGATCGGTCAACTCATAGTAAGGGAGTCGGAGTAGGCGTCTTCTTAGAATATCCATAGGGTGAAGTTATTCTAATGTTAAAAAGGTTGTGATTTACAGTTATGAATAACATTGTAGAATACGAAGCTTGTTTATTTGGATTAGAAAGCTTTGATTTCCATCAAGGCCAAAGAAATTGAGGCATAAGTGATTCAAAGTTGGTAATCAAGCATATTAATGGAAATTGGGAGTTAAAGGAAGACAGGTTGAAGCCTGTTAAGGACTAGTTATAAATAGAGTTCTGTTAGGAGTTAGATTCCTAATAGGTTTATAGTATTCTATATATTTATATATATATATATGTGTGTGTGTGTGTGTGTGTGTGTGTGTGTGTGTGGTGTCCCTATTGATGAAAATGCATGAGAATATTTTTTTCCACATTGAAATTACATGGTATAAGAGCCTTTGGCTCATTAATTTTCTTTTTCCTTTTTGCATTGATGCTTTCGATGAGAAGCTCCCTGTTTCATGACTATCAGTCTAGGTCTCCCACCTAGGCTTGTGCATTTGTCTCACTACTACCTAAGGAAGGGAGAGTGACCTCCGATCGGCCTCTCCACCAAATTCGATGGCCTGAAGATCGGCGAGTAGGCCTCACGCGCCGTCAGAAGAATCTAACGTTGCCTCACTTGTCTGTGAGTGGAGGTACGTCCGACAGTTTTCGATGACCAAGTTTTGGCCTCTACGATGGACTTAATGTCAGTAGTCTTTTCTAATGGGTAGTTTTTCGCTCCGGCAACATCTGGTAGGCGCTTTCTTTGTTTTTTACTATTGATGTTTGTCGGCTTTCGGTTCCTTTTAGTGTTGCTACTGTTCTGTTGGGCTCATGCTATTATTTTGTGCCTCTATTTCTGAGTTGCTTTGGGGTGTTTTGTCACACCCTACCATACTGTAAGACATGGCATGTCGCCCATAATATACTTAAGAAGCACTTAAGTCTTATAAATGCTCACTAAGTATACTACAAGGGACTTAATATTGTTGATTCATTCATTTATATCTTGTAGAAAAGTAAATTTAGTTATTAAATGTAAAACTCCTTTTGGTTCTTTCATCTGTTATAAAGAAATGTCTTTTTTTCTGTAATTTACTAAATGTAACACCCACAGACCAATCTCAGAGAACCAGACGGTGGATGCCACAATCAGTGCCGGAGCACCATCTTATGTCACTATAAAAGCTAGATCACAAATTAGAAGTGGTTAAATTTTCATAAGGAGGCAAGTAATTACCAGTTTTTTTTGTATTATTAATTTTTATTTTTTTTACAAAAATAATGTTTAAGAAAATTCCTACGAAAATTTCACAAGAGTTTCCCCTAAAAATTTACTTGCCACACAAAGAAAATATACACACTTCCAATTTTTTTTTAAACCCCCAAACCTCCAATTCAACAACATACTACAAGCACTTCTAAATATCCATCAATATACGCATAAATTCGAAACACATTCTTTTCAAGGAATCTCTAATCATCATACACCAAAAATATAATAAGGTGTTATTTCTTTAAATAATCATAACTCTTAATACATGACAAACTTAATATAAAAGTACATAAATCAAGAACTTTTCAGCATTGTTATAAACTTGACCTTTGCTGGGTTTTTAACACATAATTTGAGTTATGGGTCTCCAAATTGAATGAAATTAGATTCATTAGAAAGCTAAGCCAAAATGCTACAAATGTTCAGAAGGGACCACAGCCCAGATCAAAGAGTAAGATAGCAAACAAAAGCTCAGAACACAGACCAACAGATCAGACCTGATTCAGCAGAACCAAGTCCAATGTTTCTTGAATTCCTACTTCACCAAACACTCAAATGAAACCAATCCAGAACGAGAGAATTCTCAGGACACAGGGAAACAACTTTTATGAATAACTCAGAACCTAATAATGTCATTATAGTGGTCAAAATGGGCACTCAATTGAGTAATACCTGGAGCCTGTCACAACAGAGTCAGTTTGGGTGTTTTAGCCATAAGTTGAGCTATGTATCGCCAAATTGGACACAAGAAGATGGGTTGGAAAGACAAGAAGTAAAGCTAAAACTTTTATGAAGAACATAAGACGTTATTTGGCCATTTATGTGGTCAAAATGGACAATGATTTCGGATATACTGGTAAGACACCATAACAGAACCAGTTTTGGTATTTAAATCATAAGTTGAGCTACAAGTACTGGAATTAGACATAAAAATATGTTTTGGAAAGCTAAGAAATAGAGCTGCAACTTTCATGAAGAAGTCAGAAACAGATGGGGAGTATAAAGGGGTCGAAAATGAGTTCTAATCTCACGGCAGAACATATCTAACATGAATTCAGCAAGTTAACCAATACATACAAAATTCCCAAAATTCATTCAAAAGCCTAACCATGTAAAAACAACTTAAACAAGTGAAAGTATAATTGCACTAACCTTCAAACCAAGCTTTAACAAGCTCAAGCTTTGGTCTTGCCCTTATCCTTGGTGGAAGGCTCTCCACCCTCTACATGTAAGACACTCAAAATCAAACAAAGAAAACACAAACAAAAGAAGAAGTGGAGCATGATTTAGCATGTATATGCTAAAGAAAACTCTAAACCCCAACATAAATACCTTATCCTAAAATCACTTACCAAGTAGGAAAAATCACCAAATTCCTTGAAATTAGTCACCAAATATTACTTCTCTAGCTTCAATCTCTAATATGTCTTAATTAACTCAAGTTGTATGGGTGATTTTGATGTGTTTACTAAGGAAAAATTGAAGAAGAAGAAGAAGAAGAAGAAGAAGAAGACGTAGGAAAAGAAGAAGAAGGATAGTGTTGCCCAATTAATGGAGGAGATAATGATTTACTCCATAAAAATTGGATGGCTAGGATTGAATGTAAATCTAATCTAATGGCTACAAATATTCTCCAAATTAAATTCCTTCAAAATATTATGTAACACAACAAAATTCTCAAATTTACTCCATAAAAATAATTCTTTGAAGTTCCTTAATTAATCTAACACCATTTCAAATTTCATCCACACAACTATTGCCTCTAATTTCCTTCATTAATATCACACCTTAAGTCACTACGCACTAATTCTCTAAAATTCTCCAAAAATATTCATTACGTACTTTCTACCCATAAAAACCATGCATGCATGCTCCAAAAATGTGATAGAACCTATTACCTATATATAATAATTTTTCTAGACCAAAATAATACCGACTCCCGGACCGATAGTACTATTCACAGACAGATAAACTACTATTTCAACACAGAAAAAAATAGGGCGTTACAGCTCTTCCCCCCTTAAAGAATTTCGTCCTCGAAATTCACCTGAATTAAATAACTGAGGATGCTGTTGTCTCATAATGTCTTCACTTTCCCATGTAGCTTCCTCGGTCTTATGGTTTCTCCAAAGAACCTTTACCAAAGGAATTCTCTTATTCCTTAGCTCCTTGACTTCCCTAGCAAGTATCCTCACCGGTTCTTCCTCATAAGTTAAATCTTGCTCAATAGTAATAGATTCCACTGCTATCACATGTGATGGGTCGGACCGATACCTTCTCAACATAGATACGTGGAAAACATTATGTATCCTGTCCAGGTCTGGTGGTAAAGCTAGTCTATAGGCTAATGGACCCACACGCTCAATAATCTCATATGGACCAATGAACCTAGGACTAAGCTTACCCTTTCTTCCAAATCTCAATATCTTTTTCCACGGAGATACCTTAAGGAAAACCTTATCTCCCACTGCATACTCTATATCTTTCCTCTTCAAGTCGGCATAGGACTTCTGACGATCTGAAGCTGCTTTCAATCTATCTCTGATAATTCTGACCTTATCCTCTGTGTCCCGAATCAAATCCGGACCTATAATCTTGCCCTCACTCAACTCTGACCAACATAGTGGCGTCCTACATCTCCTACCATATAGTGCTTCAAAAGGGGCCATCTGAATACTCGACTGATAACTGTTATTATAGGCGAATTCGACAAGTCGAATGTACTTCTCCCAACTACCCTCAAACTCAATAACACAAGCTCGTAACATATCCTCCAAAATCTGAATAACCCGCTCTGACTGACCATCTGTCTGAGGATGAAAAGCTGTACTGAAATTCAGTTTAGTACCCAGGGCCTCATGTAGCTTCTTCCAAAATCTAGAAGTAAATCTCGGATCTCTATCTGAAATGATGGATAAAGGAACTCCATGTAATCTCACTATCTCATCTATATAAAGCTCTGCATACTGCTCCATAGTGAAGTCGGTCCTAACAGGAAGAAAATGTGCTGACTTAGTTAGTCTGTCAACTATTACCCATACAGCATCTTTCTTTTTAGGAGTTAAAGGCAATCCAGTCACGAAATCCATTGTAACCTTATCCCATTTCCACTCTGGAATAGCAGTAGGGTGTAACAAACCAGAAGGGAACTGATGCTCTGCTTTCACTTGCTGGCACGTCAAACACTTCGACACATAATCTGTGATATCCCTCTTCATCGCCGGCCACCAATACTGTGATTTCAAATCCTGATACATCTTATTACTGCCAGGATGCATAGCATAAGGACTACTATGAGCTTCCTTTAAGATACTCTTTCTCAGCTCTGTCATTTTAGGCACACAAATTCGATCCCCAAAGTACAAGTAGTCGTCATCTTTAATCATAAATCTTTTTTTCTCACCCTTTCTGACTAGGCCTTTCCACAAAGTAATAGTCTCATCACCCTGCTGTGCATCTCTAATCTGTTGTAGTAGGCTAGGTTTCACCATCAGCTCTGCTACAAGAGTACCATCTCTAGTCACAGATAAGCGTGCATTCATAGCACGAAGAGCAACTAATGCCTTTCTACTGAGTGCATCTGCCACGACATTAGCTCTACCCGGGTGGTAATCAATAGTGAAATCATAGTCCTTAAGTAGCTCTAACCATCTGCGCTGCCTCAAGTTAAGCTCTCTCTGCGTAAGCAGATACTTAAGGCTCTTATGATCCGTATACAAGTGGCATTTCTCACCATACAAGTAATGTCTCCAAAGCTTCAAGGCAAACACAATAGCTGCTAACTCCAAATCATGAGTAGGGTAGTTTTTCTCATGTGGCTTAAGCTGTCGGGAAGCATAAGCAATCACCTTGCTCTCTTGCATAAGCACACAACCCAAACCATTATGCGAAGCATCACTATAAACATCATATGGTCTGCCTGGAGCTGGCTGTGTCAAAACTGGAGCCTCAGTAAGCATCGCCTTAAGCTGCTCAAAACTACTCTGGCATCTATCAGTCCACTCAAAACGGACATCCTTACAGAGAAGTCTAGTCAAAGGGGCTGCAATAAGAGAAAACCCCTTGACAAACCTCCTGTAATATCCAGCCAAACCTAAGAAACTTCGAATTTCTGTAACATTCGTAGGTGGCTTCCAATCAAGCACTGCCTCAATCTTCTTCGGGTCCACCCGAATACCCTTGGCAGAAACAACATGCCCTAAGAAAGCAATCTCAGTCAACCAAAATTCACACTTACTGAGCTTGGCATATAACTGTCGGTCTCTCAAGGTCTGTAGAACTGTTCGTAGGTGGTGATCATGATCCTCTCTAGTCGGAGAGTACACCAAAATATCATCAATAAAAACCACCACAAACTGATCCAAATAAGGATGGAAGATCCGGTTCATCAGGTCCATAAACACTGCTGGAGCATTAGTCAACCCAAATGGCATCACTAAAAACTCATAGTGACCGTAGCGTGTCCTGAAAGCAGTCTTAGGTACATCTGATCCCTTCACCCTTAGCTGATGATAACCTGATCTTAGATCTATCTTCGAGAATACACTAGCCCCTCTCAACTGATCAAACAAATCATCTATCCGAGGCAATGGATATCGATTCTTCACAGTAACTTTGTTAAGTTGTCTGAAATCAATACACAATCTAAGTGAGCCATCCTTCTTCTTTACAAACAATACTGGAGCACCCCATGGAGATACACTAGGACGAATAAAACCCTTATCAAGCAACTCCTGAATCTGTATTTTTAACTCTTTCAATTCAGCAGGTGCCATTCGATACGGAGCAATGGATATCGGTGCAGTACCAGGCATAACCTCAATACCAAACTCAACCTCTCTCTCAGGAGGTAAACCAGGCAACTCCTCTGGAAACACATCCGAAAAATCACATACTGTGGGTATATCATGAACACTAGGAGATTCTGACTCTGGAGCAAGTACACAGGCTAAGTAGGCCTCACAACCATGCTGGATCAGTCTTCTAGCAGAAGAAGCAGAAATAAAATTAGAGAGGTAATCCGACCTCTCACCCGTAACTATAATCTCCTCACCAGATGAAGTCTGGAGTGTAATCCTCTTAAGTCTACAATCAACAATGACCCCATGTCTAGACAGCCAATCCATACCCAATATCACATCATACTCCTGAAAAGGCAACTCTATCAAATCACCTAGAAATACATACTCATGAATGACTAAAGGGCAATCTCTATACACCCGATTAACTACTACACTTTGACCCAAAGGGCTCGTTACCTCAACGCTGTGCTCTAATGTATCAGCATGCATACTACCCAATCTACCCACAGGGATGCATATGTATGAATGCGTGGAGCCCGGATCAATCAAAGCAAGTACAAAAGTGTCAAAGATAGAGAAGGTACCTGCGATGACATCCGGTGCATCCCGCTGCTCCCTGGTCCTGATGGCATAAGCCCTCGCCTGTGCTCTAGCCTCGGGTCTCTCCACAGTCTCAGAAACTGGTCTCTCACTCCTCGTACCAGAGCCCTCACTACGGCCTCTACCTCTGCCTCTCTGACCATAGGGAGCTGGCCTCCCAACCTGGTGAGTTGGACTAGTCACTGTCATAGGACAATCCCTGATCATATGCTCAGTGGATCCACATCGAAAGCAAGGTTTAATGCCCCAACACACTCCCACATGTCTCCTGCCACAGTGAATGCAAATCGGTAGACCTAACCCTGCAGTACCTCCACCACTAGCAACAGATGAAGCCGGAGGAGCTGGTCTCGTATATATACCCCGACCAATTGTCTGACCTGGTCTGACCCCCATCTGCGGTCCGCCTCTAAATCTCTTGCTACTAGACTGGACCCCTAAAGTCTGTCCAGATGTAGCACTCTGAAATCTCTTATACTGACTACTCTGCTGGGCCCTCTGACCTCTAGCCTGTCTCTCATTCCGAATAAGCTCAAGCTCTGTAGCAGCCTTCACTAAACCAGCTAATGTAGTGTGGGGCTGGGATGTCAAGTGCATCCTATACTCATCCAGTAACCCCTTCCGAAACCGCTTACACCGATCTGCCTCAGTAGGGACCAACTTACAAGCATACCTACTCAACCGCAGAAACTCTCGCTCATACTCGGAGATAGTCATCCGTCCCTGTCTAAGCTCAAGGAACTCTGCTATCCTCTGATCCGTGTATAACTCCCCTACATATTTCTCCCGAAAAGCAGAGAGAAAGAAATCCCAAGTAACATCCTCAGCTTTTGCTGTCTTCACCATAGACTCCCACCATAGGTAAGCCTCTTCCTTTAGCAAGGAAACAGCACAAATCAATCTATCTGCAGGAGTACACTGCATCTGGTCCAAAACCCTCTCTGTAGCTTGGAGCCAAAATTCTGCTGCAGAAGGATCATCATCTCTCCGACCCATAAAATCCTCAACACGATACTTCCTCAGTCTCTCTACCGGGGTATGAACTGGAACAGGGGCTGGTGCGACTGGAGTCTGGGGAACAGCTCCCGCAGCTTGCCTCAATGCAGCTACCAACTGTTGTACCAAATCACCCTGATTAGGCCCCGCAGGACCCATAGTAGCCTGCCCTACAACCGAGGCACGCACTGCATCGGAACCCAGAATGCCACCAGCGACACCACCAGCTGGCATATCACCCTCTACCATAGCACCCTCTGGAGGGGCATAACTATCCACCTCCTCATCCGGCAAGTTCTGAGACATCACTAAACACCTACAAAGACCAGCGGAGTCGCATCAGAGAGAAATTCCCACAACAGACTAATATGGCATGTATTTAACTTAAATCACTTATATCATTACTCCAAAGTGGATAAACTCTCATACCAAATCATATCTCCTAGAATTGTCTAAACTTATGCTCTGATACCAAAAATTGTAACACCCACAGACCAATCTCAGAGAACCAGACGGTGGATGCCACAATCAGTGCCGGAGCACCATCTTATGTCACTATAAAAGCTAGATCACAAATTAGAAGTGGTTAAATTTTCATAAGGAGGCAAGTAATTACCAGTTTTTTTTGTATTATTAATTTTTATTTTTTTTACAAAAATAATGTTTAAGAAAATTCCTACGAAAATTTCACAAGAGTTTCCCCTAAAAATTTACTTGCCACACAAAGAAAATATACACACTTCCAATTTTTTTTTAAACCCCCAAACCTCCAATTCAACAACATACTACAAGCACTTCTAAATATCCATCAATATACGCATAATATTCGAAACACATTCTTTTCAAGGAATCTCTAATCATCATACACCAAAAATATAATAAGGTGTTATTTCTTTAAATAATCATAACTCTTAATACATGACAAACTTATTATATCCAACGTTCACAACACAATATTTATATACATGCCAAAAATCACCATTTACAAAATATCCTACCCAAGATGTGATATCTACTCTGATGCTCGTCCTCTGGTCTTGAAGAACACCCTCCGCTCCTAACCTGCGCGTGATAAAAATCAACGCGCTGAGTGGAAGACTCAGTGGTGCTAAATAACCAACAATTTAATTAACAATAGCCAAGGCAAAACTTAAATTACTCAACTATATAAATACCGAAATCGCATTCATTTAATTCAAATACTTTGAAAGTAATGAGAAGATTATAAATACAAATATGTCTTCATTCTTTTATAGCAACAATAAAATTTCATTTTTCGTTAAGGCTCATACTCATACAGAATGAACATAAGCAGATTTGATCGTGGCCTATGTTAGCGCCACCCCCATCACATACTCGTGGCCTATGAAAGCACCACCGTGGCCTATGAAAGCACCACCCCCATCACACAATCGTGGCCTATGAAAGCACCACCGTGGCCTATGAAAGCACCACCCCATCACACAAATAAGCGCGTCCGCCTATTTATAAGGGTTGATAACCCTAGCATATGATCATAGCTTCACAATAAGAAAATCCATCTCATCATACTACGTCTCAATCATGCATAGTAGAGCCTAAATCAAAAGCATTCTTTCACAAAAGCAATAATTCTTAATCAAAACCTCTTCATTTAGTACTCATCAGTTCAAATATTTTACTCAAAACACTATAAATGTATATACTTAATATAATATAAAAGTACATAAATCAAGAACTTTTCAGCATTGTTATAAACTTGACCTTTGCTGGGTTTTTAACACATAATTTGAGTTATGGGTCTCCAAATTGAATGAAATTAGATTCATTAGAAAGCTAAGCCAAAATGCTACAAATGTTCAGAAGGGACCACAGCCCAGATCAAAGAGTAAGATAGCAAACAAAAGCTCAGAACACAGACCAACAGATCAGACCTGATTCAGCAGAACCAAGTCCAATGTTTCTTGAATTCCTACTTCACCAAACACTCAAATGAAACCAATCCAGAACGAGAGAATTCTCAAGACACAGGGAAACAACTTTTATGAATAACTCAGAACCTAATAATGTCATTATAGTGGTCAAAATGGGCACTCAATTGAGTAATACCTGGAGCCTGTCACAACAGAGTCAGTTTGGGTGTTTTAGCCATAAGTTGAGCTATGTATCGCCAAATTGGACACAAGAAGATGGGTTGGAAAGACAAGAAGTAAAGCTAAAACTTTTATGAAGAACATAAGACGTTATTTGGCCATTTATGTGGTCAAAATGGACAATGATTTCGGATATACTGGTAAGACACCATAACAGAACCAGTTTTGGTATTTAAATCATAAGTTGAGCTACAAGTACTGGAATTAGACATAAAAATATGTTTTGGAAAGCTAAGAAATAGAGCTGCAACTTTCATGAAGAAGTCAGAAACAGATGGGGAGTATAAAGGGGTCGAAAATGAGTTCTAATCTCACGGCAGAACATATCTAACATGAATTCAGCAAGTTAACCAATACATACAAAATTCCCAAAATTCATTCACAAGCCTAACCATGTAAAAACAACTTAAACAAGTGAAAGTATAATTGCACTAACCTTCAAACCAAGCTTTAACAAGCTCAAGCTTTGGTCTTGCCCTTATCCTTGGTGGAAGGCTCTCCACCCTCTACATGTAAGACACTCAAAATCAAACAAAGAAAACACAAACAAAAGAAGAAGTGGAGCATGATTTAGCATGTATATGCTAAAGAAAACTCTAAACCCCAACATAAATACCTTATCCTAAAATCACTTACCAAGTAGGAAAAATCACCAAATTCCTTGAAATTAGTCACCAAATATTACTTCTCTAGCTTCAATCTCTAATATGTCTTAATTAACTCAAGTTGTATGGGTGATTTTGATGTGTTTACTAAGGAAAAATTGAAGAAGAAGAAGAAGAAGAAGAAGAAGAAGACGTAGGAAAAGAAGAAGAAGGATAGTGTTGCCCAATTAATGGAGGAGATAATGATTTACTCCATAAAAATTGGATGGCTAGGATTGAATGTAAATCTAATCTAATGGCTACAAATATTCTCCAAATTAAATTCCTTCAAAATATTATGTAACACAACAAAATTCTCAAATTTACTCCATAAAAATAATTCTTTGAAGTTCCTTAATTAATCTAACACCATTTCAAATTTCATCCACACAACTATTGCCTCTAATTTCCTTCATTAATATCACACCTTAAGTCACTACGCACTAATTCTCTAAAATTCTCCAAAAATATTCATTACTTACTTTCTACCCATAAAAACCATGCATGCATGCTCCAAAAATGTGATAGAACCTATTACCTATATATAATAATTTTTCTAGACCAAAATAATACCGACTCCCGGACCGATAGTACTATTCACAGACAGATAAACTACTATTTCAACACAGAAAAAAATAGGGCGTTACACTAAACATATGAAACATTACTTCCATTAAGCTTAATATGATTTCTTAAACATCAATTATATTAGTAAAAACATAAAATGGTTCCATAACCCATAAGCCCATGGATGGTTTAATTACATACTGAAATCCTTTTCAAACCTTAGACACATAATAGAAATTCATACAATTATAATTTACATGTATCTGCTCAAATATACATAGATGTTCTGTTAATGTTTAATACATCATACATATTCCAAAAGAAGTCAAATATACAATAGCTACATCAGTAGCATTTTATCTACATCAAATAAAAATGATCCTCTCCTAGTTCTTTATCCTTGCCTTTTCTTGCGATAGCACAAAAGCAACTATCGCTAAGCATTTTGCTTAGTGGTGTACTATTATAAAATAAACACAAATTTATCAAATCAAACTCTTTATATGAAATAAAGTAACTGGAGGAGCTCGTGGAGGTGGCAATGGTGGTCTGAACTACCTCTGGCTCTGTGGCCTCACACTGCTAGATCTAGGAGGAAATGGACCAAAGAATCTCCTCTTCTTGCTACTAGAGCTACTAGCCCCAGGGAAAGTCCTCCTAACACTCTTCTCCTTCTCTGTAGCCTTTTCTTGCTCAACCTTCTCCTGATTCAGAGCTTGTGTACCAATGCAGAAAAATTCTTATGTTCAAAGCCGATCACATGACTCTTAATACTGGGCTTCAATACCTGTTTAAATCTCTTGCACCTGTCCCTGCCTGTAACTAACATACTCCCAGCATAATAGCTCAACCGAGTAAACTCCCTCTCATACTCAGCTACAGTCCTATGATCCTGTCTGAGCTGCAGAAACTCCTCTATCCTGGCATCCACATAGGTAGATGGAACATACTTTTTCTTGAACTCCCTCAAGAAGTCTGCCCAAGTCAGAACTGGTCGCTGCACTTTGCTCCTAGGCACTGTCTTCCACCATTCATATGCATCTTCCTAAAGTAAAGAGACTGCATAATCATACTTCTGAGCATCATCACACTGGAGCTTTAAGAAAACCCTATCAATCCTCTCTAGCCACTGCTCAGCTACCATCGGGTCAGTGGTGCCTGAAAACTCTGTGGCCCCATACTTAACCAACTTATCATACTATCTAACTGGCTGCTGCTGCTGCTGTAAGTTACCTGCCAGTTGTCTCAATAACGCAGCCATTTGCAGGGCTATAGGGTCAGCAGCTAGCGCAATAGGAACATCAGAACCCTAGGGAGCATCACCAATCTCTTCTTGCCTCGCCTCAGACTGCTTCTCAGGAGGATTAAATTATCTCCCTGACCAACACCCTCCATACTATCTATCAACAACAAAACGCTCTCTGTATACTATCACAGAAAAACATTCATCTTATTAGAATATTGTATGATGTAGCTATCCAACAATTAACAGTCATGTCATATTTGAGCAGATTACATTTCACATTTATATTCAGCAAAAATATGATCCAATATGCAATTAAAACTGCTCTGATACCAAAATAAACATGTCACACCCTACCATACTGTAAGACATGGCATGTCGCCCGTAATATACTTAAGAAGCACTTAAGTCTTATAAATGCTCACTAAGTATACTACAAGGGACTTAATACTGTTGATTCATTCATTTATATCTTGTAGAAAAGTAAATTTAGTTATGAAATGTAAAACTCCTTTTGGTTCTTTCATCTGTTATAAAGAAATGTCTTTTTTTCCGTAATTTACTAAACATATGAAACATAACTTCCATTAAGCTCAATATGATTTCTTAAACATCAATTATATTAGCAAAAACATAAAATGGTTCCATAACCCATAAGCCCATGGATGGTTTAATTACATACTGAAATCCTTTTCAAACCTTAGATACATAACAGAAATTCATACAATTATAATTTACATGTATCTGCTTAAATATACATAGATGTTCTGTTAATGTTTAATACATCATACATATTCCAAAAGAAGTCAAATATACAATAGCTACATCAGTAGCATTTTATCTACATCAAATAAAAATGATCCTCTCCTAGTTCTTTATCTTTGCCTTTTCCTGCGATAGCACAAAAGCAACTATTGCTAAGCATTTTGCTTAGTGGTGTACTATTATAACATAAACACAAATTTATCAAATCAAACTCTTTATATGAAATAATGAATCATAAGTCATAAACCCACCATGTTAAAGGAAATAAGAAAAAAAAACAATACCATTTAAATCATAAATTCATAATGTAGTCTTTACAGCTTTTATAGAATCAATTTCGAGGGCCATCAGTGTCTAATGTGCACATCTAGACCTGCTATCTACAACCTCAATTTGTGATATGATTTCAACAGAAGAGGGAGCAATCTACAACCTCAACATGGAGGGAGAATTTCATATCAATCATATATCATCTAGTGATGATATCCATGTTCAATCGATCGTAATATCAACTTCAACAAATGAAGTGATATTCGGGGTAATAACCATGTCTAAACTATGTCTATATCAGCTGTAAGACTTTTAAACCATTCCATTCATGTAATAATATTAAAATCACTATGGGCAACATTTCGTTTCGCAAACACTACTAAAATCATTCAGTCACGGCCACCCCTCATACTACAGTTATCAATTGGCCAACATCCTTCTCTTTCAAGGTATAAGAATTATAAAATTTATTTGCATGTGTAATTAGGTCGTATGATTTCAAAATAAGCTTTGTTCTTTAAAAACTTATGAAATCATTAATACTTTTTATAATTATGATTCATAAAGTAAATCCATTGAAAATATTTTGCAAAATCAAGTTCAGTTTGTTGAAATAAAAGCAGGAAAAGAATAGTACACTAACCTGAGCTAGAAGGCTCCCCTAGCCTTTTTCCTCTAGCAACCACCCTCTCCTCAACTCCCTTTCTCTCAGAAGCTATAGCATGAGACTAATACTCATATTTAACTTCATGCTACACAATATACACACATGCACTTCTATAGGAATGCAAATTAAGCATTAGAATGTAGTATCATGCTTTTTTTCTTTCCTTTTCACTATGCTTGTCCAAGTGTCCTATGACCTTAGTTTAAGCATGAAACACTTCATATCCAACACTTAACCACATCCTAGAAACATACTACTAACAATTAAAACAATAGAAGTCAATGGCATGCTAAATTCATTCAATGTTTATGAAATGCAGAATTTCAGCATTTGAGTAGCTTGCATTCCGTTGCCTATATCTTAATTTCATCATATTCATTTGCCCTGAAATTTTTACAGAATGTTCCCAACATCTTAGGATACGGCCCTGTAAAATTTCATAATTTTTAAAGCTCATTTGCATTGTCAAATGACATAATTATAGAATCTGAATTTTAGTTTTTCTCATGCTGAGCAGCCTGCCTTGATTTCAGTATAACTCCATTTCCTTTTATCCAATGGACTTTCCCTTTTAACATGACCTACCCAACATCTCAGCCTATCTCCATATAAAATTTCATGAATTTTGAAGTTTATTTGCTTAGTCAAATAGGTCAATTACAGAAGCTGAAGGTCAGACAGCCCAACTGTAATAGGTCCAACAATGATATGTTTGCTTAAGCATTCTCAACTCACTTCCAGCACAGATTCATGCAATTCAACTCTTCTATTACTTACATAACATCATAATATAAGATATATCAGAATCCCTAGGTCATGGCATATCAAGTACAAACTCAAAATCATCCATCTTGGTGAATTATGCAAATTAAACTTTGAATTCATGCATAACTACTTTCAATCATCTTAAATCACCTTAAACTCAATTCTAATCACTTCAGCTTCACCAAATCAGAATGAACAAGCAAGCACCTCACTTCAAAGTTCATGGAATTCAAAAATTAATCCATAGAAAAGAAGGAGGAAGTGAAGATAACTAACCTTTTTTTAAGAATTACTTGAAAATTCCTTGATTTTCACCTCCTTTTTGCTTGGTTTTTAATCAAAACTCTCCTCCTCTCTTCTTGACCGACTTGGGCTGCAAAAATGGGTGGAAAATGGCGTGGTTATCTCCACCTCTTCATAATAATATATAATAAACATTATTAAAAATTCCTTCCATGTCCTTTAAATGAAAATTGCACTATAATCCTCCCTTTTGTTTTCCCTTCATCCTTTGGCACTCTAATCATTTTAATCACTTCACTTTAGTCCTAGTAGGTATCAACCAAGTGTATTTAATATTCTAAACCCCACTTAAGAAAGGTCATACTGAAATTACCGTTTTTCGGGCTTTTCGAGTAAAATCGTGCTTTACCAAGAAGTCATTCCTCTTTAACTCATTTTTGATTTCCTTTAATATTTCACATTGATTTGTAATCACATTAATTACCATTTAATTAATATTCACATCTTCAATATATAGTGTTTCCCATTATTCTAAGTTTTCCTTTCATTCGGATAACCGAATTCATCGAAAAAGCTAAAATAGCAGGAACTACAAAGTTGAGGATATTACATGTTTAGTTTTTATTAATGGGTATAGAACCTACAGATTCTAAAGCTACTATTACTGAATTGATGCCAGCAATGAATAAAATCACAGAACATAAATTGAAAGGAACTAATTATTTAGATTAGAGTAAGACAATTAGAATTTATTTAAGGAGTGTTAAAAGAGATGATCATCTAATTGATGCTCCACCAACTGGTGACACTAGACAAAGTTGGCTAAGGGAAGATACTAAGTTATTTCTATTGATTTAAAATTCTATTGACAATGAAGTGGTTGGGTTAATTAATCATTGAGTTTGTTAAAGAATTAATGTAATATCTTAAATTCTTGTATTCGGGAAAGGTAATTTGTCTCGTATGTATAAGGTCTGCAAAGGATTTTATTGGGCCGATAAGCAAGATAAGCCCCTTACAGGTTATTTCATGGAATTTAAGAAGATTTACGAGGAACTTAATGTTTTATTGCCTTTTAGCCCCAATGTTAAGGTTCAACAGACTCAGCGAGAATAAATGGTTGTAATGAGTTTTCTTATAGGTCTTGCTTCGGTTTTTGAAACTGCCAAATCACAGGTTCTTTCAGGTAGTGACGTTACCTCTCTTCATGAGACTTTCGCTAGATTACTACATACTGAAGGTTCTCATACCCTTTCCCCTTATGATAATCGTGCCCTTGTGAGTAGTAATCAGATAGTTAGGCAGCGAGGAAACAGAGGAAGAGGAGGAAATAACCGTAGTAATCGGGAGGCGAGCATTCTTATCTGCCATTATTGCCATGAACCTAGTCACACTAAACAGTATTGCAAGAAACTGATAAATAATCCACCAAGGACAAATATGGCCACTCAAGATTCGACAGTTACTTCTTTTGACAACACTGTAACAATTTCTGCTGCGGAGTATGCTGAGATTTCTAAATACCGTTCTTCTAAGTCTATTGATTCCTCAATTGCTACTGCTACCAATTCAGGTACTCCTACTACATGTCTTATGTCTACCTCATCAGAGTGGGTCATTGATTTTGGTTGCACAGATCACATAACAGGTAACCCTAGTCTCTTATCCTCATTAAAAGAACCCGAACAATTTAATCTTTATATTACTCTAGCTGATGGGTCTACTTCTTCTGTCAAGTGTATTGGCACCGCCAATCCCATCCCATCTCTTCTGTTCTCTTCTGATTTTTGTTTGCCTCATTTTTCGTTCAATCTACTGTCTTCTAGTAAAATTACTCGTCTACTGAATTATTGTGTTAAATTTTATCCTACCTATTGTGTGTTTCAGGATCTTTTGACAAAGTAGATTATTGGTAGAGGATGTGAGTCTGGTGGCCTTTATCTTCTAGATGAACAAGTTTCGTTATCTCTGGCTTGTGCTGGTGCTCTATCTCCTTTTGAGGTTCATTGTCGTTTGAAGTTGTGTCTGCAGTTTTAGTCTTTATCAATTTTAGAATGTGAATCCTGTCAATTTGCCAAACATTATCTTTTACCTTTAGTTCCTCGTTTCATCCCCTTTTGAGTTAGTTCATTCTAATTTTTGGGTCCATGACCTATTATTTCTAAAACTAGCTTTTGGTATTTTGTAACTTTTGTGGATGATTGTTCTCGTGTTACTTGGTTATTTTTAATGAAAACTCGTTTTGAGATATTCTCTATTATTTGTTCCTTTTGTGCTGAGATTAAAACTCAATTTAATAGCTCTGTTTGCATATTGCAAAGTAATAATGCTAAAGAATATCTATCTAGTTCCTTCCAATCTTATATGTCACAGAATGGTATTCTTCATCAAACATCTTGTGTTGATACTCCTTCTCAAAATGGGGTTGCAAAAAGAAAAAATCGACATCTTCTTAAGGTTGCTAGGACACTTCTATTCCAAATGAAGGTCCCTAAACATTTTTGGGCAAATGCTGTCTCTACTGTATGTTTTTTTATTAGTCATTTGCCTTCTTGTGTGCTTAATGGTGCAATTACTTATAATGTCTTATTTCCTTCTAAGCTTATATTCCCCATTGAACCTCGTATTTTTTGTTTTACTTGTTTTTTGTGATGTTCGTCCATAGGTTTCTAAATTAGATCTAAAGTCCCTTTGTTGCGTCTTCCTTAGGTATTCTCGGCATTAAAAGGGGTATCATTGTTTCTCTCCCGATCTTAACCGTTATCTTATTTCTGTAGATGTCACATTTTTTGAGAATATTCCATTTTTTCCTTCTTCTGTATCTAAGAGTGAGGGGGGGGGGATGATGAGCTTTTTGTCTATGCTATCCAGCAATTTCCTAGCTCTCCTGAACTTTCACTTGCTCTTGCTACAACGTTTGTCACTCCTATTCCCCTTTATGCACCAGCATCTGCTCGCCCTCATTTTGAACAGATTTATTCTAGGAGACTAGGAACTCTTGACTCACTTCCCCCACCTGCCGCTTTAACAGAAGATCCATTCCCTCCACTCAACCTGAGCCTATGCCATCCACTCCTTAGTCAGATCTTGACCTTCCCATTGCTCTTCGAAAAGGTAGGCATAATTGTACCTATCCTATTTCTTCTTTTGTCAGTTATGATGATCTTTCTTCTTCATCTTTTTATTTTGTAAGTAACCTAGACTCTGTCTCTACCCTAAAACTGTTGTCCAAGCTTTGTCCCATCCCGGTTGGTGTGTAGCAATGAAAGAGGAGATGGCTGCCTTAGATACTAATGGTACTTAGGATCTTGTGCCTCTCTCAGTGAGTAAGAAAGCTATTTGTTGTTAGTGGGTTTTCACAGTTAAAATGAATTTTGATACGTCTGTTGCTCGTCTCAAGGCTCGATTAGTTGCTAAGGACTTTTCTCAGATTTATGGCCTTGATTACTCTGATAATTTTTCTTCTGTAGCCAAATTGTCTTCTGTTCATTTGTTTATTTCTTTAGCCGCTACTTTTGACTGCCCTTTACATCAGCTGGACGTTAAGAATGCCTTTCTTCATGGGGATCTTCAGGAGGAAGTGTACATGGAGCAACCACTAGGCTTTGTTGCTCAGGGGGAGTTGGGTAAAGTGTGTAAACTTTGAAAATATCTTTATGGCCTAAAACAGAGTCCTCGAGCTTGGTTTGGTAGATTTTGCAATGTGGTACACCAATTTGGCATACAGAAGAGTACTTCTGATCATTCTGTATTTTTTAGAAGTACTAAGGCTGGTTTGATTCTACTTGTGGTTTATGTTGAAGACATTGTTATTACAGGGAGTGATTCAGCAACATCACTCAAGTCATTTCTCCAAACTCAATTCCAAATAAAAAACTTAGGATTGTTGAAGTATTTTTTGGTATTGAAGAGTCTAAATGTAAGAGAGGCATCTTCTTATCTTAAAGGAAGTATGTCCTTGACTTACTGAAGGAAACTGGAAAGTTGGGTGCCAAGCTATGCAATGCTCCAATGACTCGTAATTTGCAACTTTCAATTGGTGGTGAGCTATTTGATGATCCTAAGATGTATAGAAGATTAGATTAGTGGGCAAACTGAATTATCTTACGGTAACACGTCCAGATATTACTTACTCTGTGAGCGTCTTAAGCCAATTTATGTCTTCTCCTACTGTTATCCATTGGGAAGCTTTAGGATACATTTTGTGCTACTTGAAAGGTAATCAAGGTCATGGCCTCCTTTATATTAATCGTGGGCATTTGGACATTGAGTGTTTTTCAGATGCAGATTGGGAAGGTTCGAAGGTTAATAGAAGATCAACTTCAGGATATTGTGTCTTTGTGGGTGGAAACTTGATATCGTGGAGGAGCAAGAAATAAAATGTAGTCTCACAATCGAGTGTTGAATCAGAATATCGAGTTATAGCACAATCTGCTTGTGAATCAATTTGGATTCGTCAATTGTTAAAGGAAATTGGTTTCAAGTCGTCCTTGCCTGCAAAGTTATGGTGTGATAATCAAGCTGTTCTTCACATTACATTAAATCCAGTATTCCATAAATGAACAAAACATATCGAGATTGATTGTCATTTCATTCACGAATACAACATAGTCTTATCTCTATAGGGCATGTTAAAACAAGTGAACAGTTAGGAGATATCATTACAAAAGCTCTAAATGGACCTCAGGTTAACTATCTTTGTAACAAGTTGGGCATGATTAACATCTATGCTCCAACTTGAGGGGGAGTGTTAAGGACTAGTTGTAAATAGAGTTCTGTTAGGAGTTAGATTCCTAATAGGTTTACAGTATCCTATATATATATATATATATGTGTGTGTGTGTGTGTGTGTGTGTGTGTGTGTCCCTATTGATGAAAATACATAAGAATATTTTTTTTTTCCACATTGAAATTACAAAGCTGTACATTGACTACCTACATGTTGTTATCCAGAACTTCACGAGAGCAACCTTCACGCACACTAGCAGAATGAATAATAGAGTTCCAGATGCTTTGGCAAATAGCATCAGCCTAAGAAGAGATATCGTCTATGCCAAAGAAGCCTTCTATAATGTCTTCGAGTAGAGTCCTGTGTTATGAAGGAGAGCATATTATGGATATCGAGGAAGATGATCAGCCATGGTTTCATGATATCCATTAATGGATAACCAAGAGAGATTATCCCAAATCAGCTACTAGAGATGACAAACGAGCTTTACAACGCTTGGCATTACAATTTGTAGTATTAGATGGCTTACTTTACAAGAGAATGCCAGACGGTGTATTGTTGAGATGTGTATCGATGAAAGAAGCTAGAAATGTAATAGAACAAATCCACGCGAGAGTTTACAATACTCACATGAGCGAAAAAGCTTTAGCAAAGAAGATTCTTAAATAGGGGTTCTTCTGGTCAACAATAGAAAATGATTGTATTTCTTTTATGAAAAGGTACTTCGAATGTCAGATTCATGGAGACCTGAGTCACATTCCACCATCAAAATTACATCCTTCTATTATACCATGGCCATTTGCAACTTGGGAAATAGATATTATTGGCAAACTCTCACCACCTGCTTCCAATGGACACGAATTCATAGTGGTGGCAGTAGATTATTTCTCAAGATGGGTTGAGGCAGAATCTTTTAAGAACATCAACGCCAAGCAAATGGCCGAATTCATTGAGAAGAATCTTATTTGCAGATATGGGATCCCCACCATATAGTGACAGATAATGGAGTTCAATATCAGGCAGAAGCGAATATATTGTTAGCAAAATATGGAATCAAACATCATAAGTCTTCACAATATCATCCACAAGCGAATGGGCAATGGAAGCCGTAAACAACAATATCAAGAAATTTTAAGGAAAATGGCTGAGAATCATCGCCATTGGGCTAGTAAATTACAGTATGCTTTATGGAGTTACAGGACCACCGCCAAATCTACGAATGGAGCAACTCCTTATTCTTTGATTTATAGAATGGAAGTTGTGTTACCAACCGAGATAGAATGGCTGGTGTCGAATCCGCCAAAATTAATAATCTCACTACCAATTTAAAGAACTTGAAGAAAATGGTGAGTAAGGTCGAAATCCATAGAGACTAGAGATTAAAAATATTATTTTTAAAACCAGAAAATAAAAATGAATTATGAATGGGAGGATTGGAAAAATTATTGAATCTAGCAAAAATAGTAATTTAAAAATGGAAAATTCAATTGGAGAAATATTTCCAGCCAAGGTCAATCTTGTACTAGTTCTTCGTGTTGATCACTGAATTCAAATTGACTCATTAACATAATCAATAAATGGGTTATGGTTACCAAAAATGCTTTAAACAACCTAGTCTTTCCGTAGTAACAGAATAAGCAAGACAATGCGCTTCGATTAATCCCTTACCAAATACTAATTTTGACACGCGCCTGTGAATACCCAAATTTTGAGGCTCAAAGAGCTAGTTTTCCCGGACTGCAAACAGTCCGGCCGGGCCGGAGACCATTCGGAAAGTTCGTTGGAAGTATGCCAATATGGTACTTGAAACGTCCGGAAAATTACGAGGATCACGGAACTGGTCCCGGAATATTTTTTGGAGGTCCGGAACTCCCGGAAAAGCCTCCGGAACGAAGAAATCAGCAAAACCGCCGAGTCGCCGCCGGCCCCGGTGGCCCACGCCGCCGAGCCCAGCGGCCTACGCCGCCCAACAGTCCGATTTTTGCCTATAAATTGGCCCTGATGTCTTCATTTCAACTCACTCAGTCTGTGTTGACGGACGCTCCTTCTCCCCTACGCTCCTTGCGATTCTTTACTGCTTTTCTGCATTTTAGTTTAGCTTTATTGCTTTCTTGCTTTGTTAAGTGGTCACTAAATTTGAATTAATTAATATTCCCTTAACGAGGAGCTTAACCTAGAGTTAAGAAGTGGCCGTCGATTAAATCAGGTACATAAACTAAACTCTGCCTATTTAATTTTAACACTTCATGCATGCTTCTCTTCTACTCCTAATTCTACAACTGCATAAATGCATTCATGTCATCATTAGGCAAATAAACTGCCTCAATTAAATAATTTTAGGCTAAATGCCCAGTTAATTAATAATCGTGGTATTAAAGCCTAAATCCGACAATATTGGCTAAAGCCTAGTTAATCAATAACTATGGTATAATCGCCTTTATTTCGCACAAGTCCGGCTTAAGTCCAATTAATCAATAATTGTGGCCAAATAGCCTTAATTAAACACGTTTTCTTGGCAATAAATTGCCTACATTGCAAATCGATTAATCACTTTTGGCAAACAGATTGCCTATAAGAAGATTAATCTTTCTTAGCGACAGATCGCTTAAATCGAAATTTTGGCTAAAAGCCTTCAAATAATTACCTTTTGGCAAATAAATTACCTCAAATCAATCAATTTTGGCGACAATTGCCCAATCAATATCTTTTGGCAAACAAATTGCCTAAATCAACTCATTTGGCTAAAAGCCTTCAAATAATCAAATTTTGGCGACAATCGCCTAAATCACATCAATTTTTGGCAACAATTGCCTAAATCAATCCTTTTGGCTAAAAGCCTTAAAATCAACACTTTTGGCAACAAATGCCTAAATCAAATCAATCACTCTTCGGCAAAATGCCTAAACAAAAATGCACGAAGCATACACACACTCATGCATTAAGCATACCCGTTCAAAGCCCTTTAAAAAAAAAAAAAAGGCCTATCGAACTACGTGGACTTTGATCTTCCATTCAAACGGAAGTACGTAGGCACGTTTGGGATTTAACCCCGAGCGTCAAGTCAAAATCACTTAAACATTTCATTGGTCCAATTACATTAATCACCCTGCAAAGCATTCATTCTTTGGTTAGTTCATCAACATGACATGGTTTCGGGATTCACCTCGAGTTCGCAAACCAGGCCTTAGACATTGGGATAATTAATCTAGTAACTAGGTTAATTAAAATTGGAGTCACTTAGGGTTTTTTCCTTGTTTACCCTAAAATAATTAAACAAGGTGGCGACTCATACATTCACGTGTATTTCTGCCCTTAGTCATGTGCATTACATACTTGACATTTGGGGTGGGGGTTCACAGCGCCTAAAATTAAAATATATTGGTAGCATTAAGAATAAGAAAGACCCAATTCAATCTAATAAACAACATGTGTAGTCTATTCAAGAAGATTGTTTATCCCTTTAATATAACTTGAAAATCTGGCTCTAAACAAGCTATATTAATTGCTACAAATTGTTAACTCAATCAAACAATTACGGATTTGATTGTATTAACTAGCACCAGTCACTCTAAATTAATCAAATAACTGGCCATTTACTTAATTAAATAGAACAACAATATCCATCTGAACCATTAATTGCAAGAGATAAACAAATATTGAAGAGTTAAATGAGTAAAAAGAAGAACAATTCTCACAACACTTCGGTAGAACTAACACTTGATTAAACCTTAAGCTGGAATTGAAAGACTTCAGCCACGTATGACCATTTCCAAGGTTACAAACTAAAGAAAAGAATTATTAACTCAAAACTCCGATATCCCAACTAATAGCCCATCTCTCCCTTTTATAGAAGAGAAGAGAAGACTATTTCAAAGGAAACTGAGAAAAATATATTTACAATCAAATCAAATCCAACAAAATAAAATCCCATGATCCTCTCTATTCTTCAAAACCTTTGAATAAATCTTCCAAAAAGAATCCAGCAGCTCCTCATCCTCTGACTTAGTGATTTTATCCCAAAAAGGCAAATAAATGGAGTCAACTAATACCTGCATCTATTTAATCACATAGACCAACAAACCCATCAAAAATACCAAATTATATGACTAAAATAGTCACATTTTCATAGGTTATTCAGCACAAATAATAAACCCATCAAATTCCCCCACACTTAATATTTGCTTGTCCTTAAGGAAAAACTCAATCTACACAAAAGAAAATTCACCCAACTCTTCACAACTCTTATAAGAACATCTTTAGAAAAGCAACCTTAATTACAAAAGTAAAGCTGAGTTGAATATTCAAATCTGAAATCTATGGAGAATAAAGAATTGAATTTACATTCTTTCAAACATAATAGTCTAGGCTTGAACTTTGTAATTTTAAACATGCAATTTAAATTCCATATCAATTAAACCATTGCTTAAAGAATTATTTGTTAAACAGCTTGGTCACAGAAAATCATTGCAATCACACACAAAACAAATAATGCTGAACTTTCATTTATTTATTTATTTATTTTGTTTTTTTTTTTTTTTTGTTTTGTGCTTGAACATTTATCAATTGCCTGAGTGTGTCATCATTGGTAACCCGCTTGCGGGTACTTGGAGTCACAAACTCAAGTGGCTACTAACACTACTCTTTGCCCAAACTCGGACAGCGGAGTACCTCGACTGCTCAAGTCTTAATTTAATTACTTGCTGTTTTTTTTTTTTTTTAGTAACCTTAAATTCAAAAGTAAACACACACATACTCATCTCCATACCCAAGCTGTTTATACAATAATTGGAAAAGTAATGGATGTGAATTATGATCAAGCAATTCAGAAATTTAACCATGATTCATTCAAGCCTCATATATTATGTCAAAAAGAATAACTAAATTCAATAATTTATTCTAAATGGAAAACAAGAGATAATAGCTACCAAATTAACTTTACTTAAGTAATTAAGAGGGTTTTTCTATTGAATTCAAAGGGCTGTTCTAAGTTAAGATCTAATCATCAGAATTTCAGCTACCCAAAATCAATATCAAATTCAAGCAAATATTAGAACAAATTACTCATATTTTAACAAGACCCAACAAAATTGCTGCTGATTATTACAATACCCAGCAAAATTTAACCAAAACAATTAGCAATTGAACCCAAATTTCAGCAAAATTAGAACCCTATTTCATATTAATGATTTTTCTAGCTCAAAATTCCCTCCCCCACACTTAAATTACATTGTCCCAATGTAATACCCAACACAAATCCAAGCAAATAAAAACAGAAATTGAAATTTATGTCCGAGAAAACTTACCTGAACTGCTGGACTTGTGATCTAAAACCAAAATAGGGGACGCATCTATTGGGCACAAAACCTTCGAACACTGCGACTAGAAGAAGAGGGAATGGCTCCGAAGCTACTGATTGGGCTCTATTTTTGCTGGCGTTGGGCGATCTGAACAGAGACTGAACGATCCCTGCTTCGCGTGGAGGAGAGAGTCTGGGAATGTCGGCTGAATGAAATTCACTTCTCCTTTTCTTTTCTTTTGTTCTCACCTTACTCACGTGCTGTATATATGAGTCAAAAACAAAATAGGAGAACATAATATAATAAGAAAAAGCCCACACTTGATGCTTATAAGGCCTATTAAAATTTCATATTCCATTAAACTCTCCCAAGGAAAGATCACGGCTTCTGCATCCAAAAACAATCAATTGGATTATTTTATTAAAGAAGATGACTAAAAATAAATAAATAAATAAATAAAATTAAAATAAAACAAAAAGAAACTTTATTATTTTTTTGTTCATCTACTCTTTTATTTTCAAACTTCCTACTTTCAAACCTGAACTATAGGAATTTCCAATGATATTTCCTCTATTGCTGATCGAAATCCCTTATAGAATGGTTTCAATCGGTGCCCATTAACCTTAAAAATTTTATTAGTCTCTAAACTCTGAATTTCCACTGCACCATGAGGAAAAATATTGATAACCACAAAAGGTCCAATCCATCTTGACCTTAACTTTCCTGGAAACAATTTCAGTCTTGAATGATAGAGTAAAACTTTCTGGCCAATTAAAAATTGCTTTCTTGAAATTGAATTATCATGAAAGGCCTTAGTTTTCTCCTTGTAAATCCGAGAACTCTCATAAGCATCATTTCTAATCTCTTCCAGCTCCTGTAATTGCAACTTCCTATGTTCTCCAACAGCATCCATGTCCATATTGCACTTCTTTACAGCCCAATAAGCTCGATGTTCTAATTCCACTGGTAAATGGCATGGTTTCCCAAAAACCATTCGGTAAGGAGACATTCCTATAGGTGTTTTATAAGCTGTTCGATACGCCCACAGAGCATCATCTAAACGAAAACTCCAATCCTTTCGATTTGGACTCACTGTTTTCTACAGAATTGACTTAATTTCCCTATTCGATACTTCCGCTTGCCCGCTTGTCTGAGGATGGTAGGTAGTAGAAGTTCGATGAGTAACCCCATATTTCTTGAAGAGAGCTTCCATTGTCTTATTACAAAAATGTGTCCCTCGATCGCTAATGATAGCTCTTGGAGTTCCAAACCTAGCAAAAATATTAGACTTCATAAAATCCACAACAGTTTTAGCATTATCATTTCGACAAGCCTTAGCTTCTACCCACTTAGAAACATAATCAACAGCAAGCAATATGTAAGTGTAACCAAAAGAAGCAGGAAAAGGACCTATGAAGTCTATACCCCATACATCAAAAATTTCAAAAATCAAAATAGGATTAAGGGGCATTTGATCTCTATGTCCTAAATTTCCAGTTCTTTGACAATTAGCACAAGCTTTACAAAAAATATATGAATCATGGAATAATGTTGGCCAATAAAATCCACATTCAAGAACCTTACGAGCTGTTCTCTTAGGTCCAAAATGACCACCACAAGCATAAGAATGATAAAATGTAAGAATGGACTTAACCTCATCATTAGTGACACACCTTCTAATTATTTGATCTGAACAATATTTCCATAAATAAGGGTCATCCCAAGCATAGTATTTGGCATCACTTTTAATTTTATCTTTTTCATGCTTAGTTAAATCATCAGGCAATGATCTAGTAACTAAGTAATTGACAATGTCAGCAAACCAAGGAGTACTATTGCTTAAAGAGAAAAGATACTCATCATTTAAAGGTAGAGTTTCCTCTGTCAAAGGTACCCGGCTAAGATGGTCTGCCACCAAATTTTCAGACCCCCTCTTATCTCTAATTTCTACATCAAATTCTTGCAGTAACAAGATCCATCTTATTAGCCTAAGTTTAGCTTCTTTCTTCTTCAACAAATACCGCAGAGCTACATGATCAGAAAACACAATAACCTTAGTGCAAAGCAAATAAGAACAAAATTTTTCTAAAGCAAATACAATAGCTAACAGTTCTTTTTCCGTTGTGGAGTAGTTGCTTTGAGCACTATCAAGTGTTCTTGAGGCATAATAAATAACATGAGGTTCCTTGCCAATTTTCTGCCCAAGAACAGCCCCTACAGCATGATTGCTAGCGTCACACATTATCTCAAATGGAAAATTCCAGTTTGGAGCTTGAACAATAGGGGTTGTGATCAACTTCTCTTTCAATATGTCAAATGCTTGCTTACAGGCTTCATCAAACTGAAAATCAACATCCTTTTGCAAGAGTTTACATAAAGGTTGAGCAATATTTGAGAAGTCCTTGATAAATCGCCGATAAAAGCCTGTATGTACAAGAAAAGAGTGAACTTCCCATACAATTACGGGGTAAGGTAAAGATTTTATAACATCGACTTTTGCTTTATCTACCTCTATACCCCTAGAAGAAACAATATGACCCAAAATAAGCCCTTGATCAACCATAAAATGACATTTTTCATAATTAAGAACAAGGTTAGACTCTAAGCATCTTCCCAAAACTTTTTCAAGATTTATTAAACATTCATCAAAAGAATTTCCATAAACAGTAAAATCGTCCATAAAAACTTCTATAATGTTCTCTACAAAATCAGAAAAGATACTTACCATACACCGTTGAAACATTGCTGGGGCATTGCAAAGCCCAAACGGCATTCGTCGGTAAGCAAAAGTTCCAAATGGACATGTGAATGTTGTCTTTTCTTGATCTTCGGGTGCAACTGGAATTTGATAAAATCCTGAATATCCATCTACACAACAATGATGAGTTCTACCCGCTAACCTTTCAAGCATCTGGTCAATAAATGGCAGCGGAAAGTGGTCTTTCCTCATTGCTGCATTTAGTTTCCTGTAATCTACACAAACACGCCATCCATTTTGAACTCGAGTAGGAACTAACTCACCATCGGGATTTTCTACCACAGTAATGCCCGTTTTCTTAGGTACTACATGAATGGGGCTTACCCACTTGCTATCCGAAATTGGATAAATCAGACCAGAATCCAAAAGCTTTACGATTTCTTTCTTGACAACCTCCATCATAGGTGGGTTAAGACGCCTCTGTGCTTCTCTCCTTGGCCTGCTATCTTCTTCAAGCAAAATTTTATGCATGCATATGGATGGACTTATGCCTTTAATGTCAGCAATAGTCCACCCTATAGCATTCTTATACTTCATAAGGACCTGAATTAACTTCTCCTCCTCCTCCTTCTTGAGTTTATTTGAAACAATCACTGGAAGGGTTTCTTCTTCACCCAAAAACACATACTTCAATTGTTGGGGCAGCGGCTTAAGCTCCAATTTTGGTGGCTGCAAAACAGAAGGCAAAAGAGCATGGTTACATTTAGGTAAATTAATTATAGGTCCATCACTTACCTTAGGGTCTTGTGCTTTTAATGCAAGCACCACTTCATGCAATTCTTCTTCTATCACAAACTTTTCTTCAAGCTTTCCAAGGCTCTCTGAATTTAAGTCATTGCAAAGCACAACCTTAAGCTTATCTTCTTCATTCAAATGAAGCACTTTTTCAGTTAATGGTTCAATAACATCTATGCCACAAACAGAAGAAACATCATTGGGAAATTTCATGGCATCATAAATATTAAATTTAATCACCTCACCATCAAATTCCATAGTTAATGTCCCCTCATACACATTTATCTTAGTTCTAACGGTACTAAGAAAGGGTCTTCCAAGCAGTAAATTACAGGAATTAGAAGATTTATCATCCTCCATATCAATAACATAAAAATTTGCTGGAAATATTAAGTTATTCACCTGAACTAACACATCTTCCAACACTCCCTTGGGGTAAACTATAGATCTATCGGCAAGAACAATAAGTATCCTAGTCTCTTTTAAAGGGCCAGCATTTAGTTGCAAATAAATAGAATAAGGCATTACATTTATTGATGCTCCTAAATCACACATAGCCCTATCAATCCCGAAATTACCAATTTGACAAGGTATGGCAAACATACCTTTGTCTTTGCATTTTTGGGGTAATTTTCTTTAAAGCACAACAGAAACATTTTCTCCCACATCAATATACCCAGATAATTTCTTTTTATTAGTGCACAACTCTTTAAGAAACTTTGCGTACCTGGGTATTTTCTTGATAGCATCGAGTAGTGGAATATTGATTTCCACTTTTCGGAATATGTCAAGAATTTCTTTCTCTTCTTCTTCCCTCTTAGACTTGGCAAATCTTTGAGGAAAAGGGGGCTGAATCTTCAGAATTTTAGACTTCTCCAACTTCGCACCATCGGTTGGCTTGACCTTCTCTACTTCTTCCTCCGGTACCAAGTCACGTACACAATTTTTTGCTGCTGGAATTTCCAGCTCCTTGCCACTCCTCAAAGTAATTGCATTTGCATTCTGTTTCGGATTCAAAATAGTTTGAGAAGGTAACTTACCTTGAGACTCTAACTTACCCAATGAAGTGGCTAATTGGCTAACTTGGTTCTCCAAATTTTGGATGCTAGTTCGTGTCTCTTGCTGAAATTGCATAGTGTTAGTAGCAAGTGATTTAACAATGTCTTCAAGAGACATACCTGAACTAGAAGACCCATGATCAGGTGCTGGCTGCCTATTCTGAAATTTTGGAAAATTTGACGGCTTTATTCCGTAGCTCAAATTTGGATGGTCTCGCCAGCCCGAATTATAGGTATTTGAATACGGATCATATTTCTGTTGAGGACCTGAAAAATTTCCCATTGCATTGGCTTGTTCTTGACTTTCATCTTGCAAAGTTGGACACATGTCTGTAGGATGTCCACTATAGGCACAAATTTCACAAGCTTAAATTGCTGCCCTTTTCCTACAACTAAATTCTGAACCAAAGATGTTAAATCATTAATTTTATTTTCAAGAGAAGAAACACTTACCTCATTAATATTTCTCGAAGGTTCATGGCGAGACCCGAATTGTTGAGAATTTGCAGCCATCGTGGAAATCAATTCCCTTGCGGCTTGGGGAGTTTTATTATCGATTGCTCCACCACTTGCTGCATCTATCATTTGCCTCTCCATAGGTAATAAACCTTCATAAAAATAATGTATTAAGGCTTGATCAGAAAATCCATGTTGCGGACAGCTTGCGCACATTTTCTTAAATCTCTCCCAATACTCATGTAGAGTTTCATTATTCTTTTGTCGACTCCCACAAATATCTCTTCTAATGCTGGCAGCCCTTGAAGCAGGAAAGAATTTATCTAAGAAAGTTCTTACCATTTCAGTCCATGACGTAATAGATCCGGATGGCAAATAAAATAACCACTCTTTGGCAAAATCGGCTAAAGAGAAAGGAAAAGCTGTTAATTTTATTTGTTCCTCAAAAATTCCATGGTGTTTCATGGTAGAGCATACAACATGAAATTCCTTTAAATGTTTGTGAGGATCTTCATCCAACAAACCTCTAAAAGTGGGCAATAATTGGATCAAACCTGATTTAAGCTCAAATGCAGCCTCCAAGGCTGGGTATGTGATGCAAAGAGGAGTTTGATTAATTGGAGGTGTTGCCAACTCCCTTAATGTTCTCTGATCAGCCATCTCCTCTTCCAGTTCAAACTCACCTGAACTTTCAGAAAGTTCAAGAACAACAGTCTCTTCTAGGTGTGAAGTAGTTTTAGGAACTTCAGGATCAATTGTTTGCTCTAGAGTTACTGTAGCAGCTGTAGACAATTGTTTCTTCTGCTTTGCCTCTTTTCTCAATCGTCTAGCAGTTTTCTTGATTTCAAAATCGTATTGGAGATCGCCTGTACTATCTGATCTGGGCAGTAAAAAAAATAATATAATTAATTAACTCTAGTCCCCGGCAACGGCGCCAAAATTTAGCCGGTGTCGAATCCGCCAAAATTAATAATCTCACTACCAATTTAAAGAACTTGAAGAAAATGGTGAGTAAGGTCGAAATCCACAGAGACTAGAGATTAAAAATATTATTTTTAAAATCAAAAAATAAAAATGAATTATGAATGGGAGGATTGGAAAAATTATTGGATCTAGCAAAAATAGTAATTTAAAAATGGGAAATTCAATTGGAGAAATATTTCCAGCCAAGGTCAATCTTGTACTAGTTCTTCGTGTTAATCACTGAATTCAAATTGACTCATTAACATAATTAATAAATTGGTTATGGTTACCAAAAATGCTTTAAACAACCTAGTCTTTCCGTAGTAATAGAATAAGCAAGACAACACACTTTGTTTAATCCCTTACCAAATACTAATTTTGACACGCGCCTAAAATTAAAATATATTGGTAGCATTAAGAATAAGAAAGACCCAATTCAATCTAATAAACAACATGTGTAGTCTATTCAAGAAGATTGTTTATCCCTTTAATATAACTTGAAAATCTGGCTCTAAACAAGCTATATTAATTGCTACAAATTGTTAACTCAATCAAACAATTACGGATTTGATTGTATTAACTAGCACCTGTCACTCTAAATTATGTAACATCCCTTCCCGGTCCACCCGTTAACCCGAATGAACCGAGCTGAGACGCTACAATCTGGTTGAACTTATATCCTGTCATGCCGATATCATCCTGTATGATAAATATGAATATAAAACACTCCCAATTAAACTTCAGACTTCCAATATCTCCAACTAATCATCATAACACAACAACACTTTATATATATAGTCATAACTGTAGAAATCCTCAATAGCATTTAATATCCAGCAATTAATTGCATTCATGATCTCTATCAAGTCTTCAGGACCTAAGCATACCAACTATAGTAAAATATTTCAATCATTTCCTCCAAATACTTACACCACAATAATTACATGCTTCAATTATATTTCCAATCATATAAGCTCTAACAAATGTAATATTTATACATGCCATAAATCGTAATACATGCCATAATTCTTAATGATATTACTCTCGATCTACTACTCCCAAATTCGTCACTTCTGTTTTGATAGTACTCTTCAAGTCTTCAAGTAGCAACCACGATCTTCAACCTACGCGTGATAAAAATCGACGCGCTGAGTATAAAACTCAGTGGTGCTCATAATTCACATACTTAACAAAGTGTGATGGAAACTAACTTAAAATACAAATTTGCATAAAAGCATTGAAAATCATAGATTCAGTAAATTTCAACATCAATGCATCTTTATAGCAAAGAATAAACTTTTAATTCACACCATAACTAATTTAGTTCTAATTATCTCATAACTCCTTTACATGAACCTTTCATCACACATTATGATACTATCATGATCTTACCTGCTGTTCATTGTGTTGTATGAATGAAATCAATAAACATGTAAGAATACATAACAGTATATGTTCATTGTCTTACTTGCTATTCATTATGCTGTATGACTTATGCACTTTTAGTCACATCATATAAGTTATGATTAATAACATCTCATGACTGTATGGCTCCTGAAAGATTCAATAAATAAACTTGTAAGCATATATAGCATTATACTTTCATGATCTTACCTGATGTTCTTTATGCTGTATGAACTCTGCAACTTTGATTAAACTCAGTGAATATCACAATGAATAAAGAAACATATAAGCACATACATATGTAGAAATAAACATTTACTCACATATGGAATGTAAGCACACATATCATGATACTTTCATTTTACCTTGATGATCTTTCTTGCTATTTAGTATACTGTATGATTCATGCAATGTTATGTCAAGATATCTGTATGGCTCCATAAGGTTATAGTGAAACCGAAGTGATAAGAAAAACTGTATGAAACTGGATGAAACTGTATGCTTGGCTGCTATGGCCTATATAATCATATCCACTCAACGGCCTGTAGCCGGAGTACCAAACTGTATGGGGCGCAGATCTGCTATTCTATGTCGCGACATAGCCTTATCTACATGGTTTCTACCTAACCTCAATGGAGCATAATAATGGAATGACAATAGATAAAACAAAAGCATAGTAACTGTGTCCTAATTTGCAACTTGTGTCATGTTAGTTTCACACCATTTGCATGCTTGCATTCTGTGTTTATACATGTGTTCATGTTGTCTTTTTGCTTTAAAATGGTTGAAGACATACAAGTTGAGAAAAGGAATACAAGTGCATAGAATTCATACCTTCATACACCATTTCACATCATTTCACAATTGCATAGAATACAATTACAAGTTGTGTTTACCTCATTTCACATCATTTGCATGCTTGCATGTTGTTTTGATGCATGTTCTAATGTTGTCTTTTTGTTTTAAAATGATTGGAGGCATACAAGTTGAGCAAAGGAATACAATTGCATTGAAAATGAAGTCCAAAAGAGCATCAGAACATAATTCGCGAGCGCGCCATGCAAAGTCGCGAGCGCGAGAAGTGCAAAATGAGAGTCAGAGAGTTTCCAGGCACAATTCGCGAGCGCGCAAATGAAATTCGCGAGCGCGCGTCGTGTTTTCCAGCCTGCGCAGTCTGTACTATTTTGGTCATATCTCTCAATTTACAACTCTGATTTGGGTGATTCAAAAACCCATGTAAAGATAACACATAGAGGAACAAATAACTCTTCTATGACACTTCCTAATTCCATCGTTAAATGGGGTAAAAATCAAGGTGAAGTTACTGGTAACTTTTCTAGCAAAACTTGTTTCAGCATGAACTCAATATCTACTTCATTTATTCATTTCATCTCATGCTTTTTCACCATTTTCAGTCATCTTACTCACCATGAAACAACATATTTTCTCATTATCAACACACCACACAAATTCTCATGCAAGGAAATTAATTACACTAAAAGAGATAGCACACCTTCACTTAACAAGCTTGAGCTCTTCTTTTTAGCTTCCTTTTTCTTCTACCTTTGAGCTCACCTCTCTTGGATAGAATAGAAGTTGAATTACTGCTTGAATCCCATTAAAATCTTCACTACCATTAAAAGTGATGGAGAAAGGAAAGTGGAAGAGGAAAGTAGAGGAAGAAGATGAAGATAAGGATGAAGAAATGAAAATGAAATGGAACTCACGGGTAGTCTCTAGAATATCATTGATTTTTATGTGAAAATTACCAAATGGTACCTCAAGTGTCAAAATGGTACAACTCAATACCTCAACTTTATACTTTAGTGCAAGCAAGTCCTAATCCTTATACTTTGATCTTTTTGTTTCCTTCAAGTAAGTCCACTTCTTTTCCTTATTTCAGTTACATCCCATTCTACCCCACTCTGGACTCTAATGGCTCGAACCGGGTTTTGAATCAGCCCAACTCGACTCTAAGCAACGACTCGATTCAATAGAAAAATGGGACGTTACAAATCAAATAACTGGCCATTTACTTAATTAAATAGAACAACAATATCCATCTGAACCATTAATTGCAAGAGATAAACAAATATTGAAGAGTTAAATGAGTAAAAGAAGAACAATTCTCACAACACTTCTATAGAACTAGCACTTGATTAAACCTTAAGCTGGAATTGAAAGAATTCAGCCACGTATGGCCATTTCCAAGGTTACAAACTAAAGAAAAGAATTATTAACTCAAAACTCCGATATCCCAACTAATAGCCCATCTCTCCCTTTTATAGAAGAGAAGAGAAGACTATTTCAAAGGAAACTGAGAAAAATATATTTACAATCAAATCAAATCCAACAAAATAAAATCCCATGATCCTCTCTATTCTTCAAAACCTTTGAATAAATCTTCCAAAAAGAATCCAGCAGCTCCTCATCCTTGACTTAGTGATTTTCTCCCAAAAAGGCAAATAAATAGAGTCAACTAATACCTACATCTATTTAATCACATAGACCAACAAACCCATCAAAAATACCAAATTATATGACTAAAATAGTCACATTTTCATAGGTTATTCAGCATAAATAATAAACCCATCATAGAAGTGCAGTCCTTGCACATGATGATGAATCCAAAATTCTAGAATGTCAATGGGCCAAAAGCCTTTATCAAGAGTTAGCTCTCCTAGATGGAAAGAGGCTTAATGCCCGATTTATGAATCAGTTGTATAAAAGGGGAATGGCTAAGCACTTCAATAAAAGACTCAATCCAAAGCTACTCATAGTAGGGGACTTGGTCCTGAAACAGATGAAGCCAAATATTTATGACCCAATGGGAAAATTCAAGCCTAATTAGGAAGGTCCATTTTTTATTAAGAAGATATTTTCAAAAGGTGCAATGAAGCTGTCAAATCTAGAGGGCAATGAGCTTACAAAGCTAGTCAACCTAGACAAGTTGAAGAAATTTTATGTTTAAGATGAAACGTTTATGGCAAAGCCCAATTGATCTAAATTAGAAGCACATAGTGATATGCCGTATATACCAACATGGGTAGATCCATCTGATATCTACTGCAGTAATACTATGAAAATTGTGGTCCAATCCTTAACAAATCTCCAAAGATGTGTCTCTAATGCTGAGTGAAGTGTTGTGGTCAATAACAAAAGGTCAGTTGGTCTAATGGTGATCCCACCATCTTAAGCTTCTCAATAGCCTAAAGCTTCAAATATGACACTAGTCAATCAAAACAATGAAAAAATAAGGAAAAGGAAAAAGAAAAAAAATGCAAAAACTCACTAAGTTGAAAACCCAAAAGGGCGTCTCAAGCAAATTTTAGAGCACAAAAAAATCAATAAATCAACAAAAAAAAGGGAAAAAAGAAAAGCAAAAGATGGCTAAGTTGAAAACCCAAAAAGGGTGGCTTAGGCAAAAGTTAGAGCAAATAAAAAGAATAAGTAAAGAAAGCTCACTAAATTGAAAACGCGAAAAGGGCTGATGCGGAACCCTATGGAAATTAATTCCAAGAACTCTATGACAAGATTTGGAATAGATCAAAGATCAAACTAAACTCCCCTCTATGGCAACCAAAGCTTAAAGAAGCAAGAACACCAATAATAGAGTAAAGAATAAGATAAACGCCACAAGTAAATTGATAAATTTACCTTGATTCTTGATGCAATTAGAGGAATGCACTCTCACAGTCTCTCTAATCAATAGAACACGCCTAAGCATGAACAAAATCTGTACATTTCTTATTTCAATGAATTGTGTTTTGTTTCACAATATAACAAGCTATTTATACTAAATCTAAGAGGTCCTGATCCTTAAAGGATTTAGAATAATTAATCTAAATCAGCTAAGGATAAGGATTTAGCTAATCTAAACCAACTAAGGATAAGACTAACAAATCTTAACAACTTAAGGATTTGGATTAACTAATCCAAATCAACTAAAGACTAGCTAAATCTAAGCAAATCAAGGATAAAATCCAAGGGGGGTCGAATTAGAGGAGGCCCCACCCATTATTATTGATACAACTCAAAAAAAGCAAAATTGGACTAACTAATCTCGCTAGAGGCAGACGCTAGCACGGGCTGGGCGTGCCAATTCGCATGGGCGTGCTTCATTGTGATTGTTTCCTCTCGCAAGTCAGACGCGGGTAAGGCCTGGGTGTGCTATTTGGCATGGGCATGCTTCATGTTACTGGATTTTCCTCCGCAAGTCAGACACTAGCACGGCCTGGGTGTGCTACCTTGCACGGGCGTGCTAACGTAGCACGGTCTGGGAGTGCCATATGCTGGAATTTTAGATTCCATCTCAACATGTGCTTCCATTAATGTGAGAAACTTAGGTGTGCTTTTAAGTTTTTCAAAGCACTTGTTGAAAGCAAGGTCATGGAGCTCTTGTGTGACTTGTTCTTGAATGTATAAGGACATGGTTGCTCCATATTTCTTTACACGGCTCCTTGCAATTGGTCCACTAGGAAGTACTAATGGATTGCCATTATTGTACTCCTTGTTCCCTTGAGCTCCATTGGTGATTGGTGTAGTGGATCCATATCATCCCCCCCCCCTCCTCTTTAAAAAGATTTGTCCTCAAATTTGCATCCATCTCAAAGGGAGACAAATCACTAATATTAAAAGTGGCAAAAACACCATACTCCCCTGGCAAGTCTATCTTGTAGGCATTGTCATTGATGCGCTCCAAGACTTGAAATGGACCATCTCCACATGCATCGAGCTTAGTCTTCCTTTGGTTGGGAAACCTTTCCTTGCGAAAATGTACCCAAACCCAATCACCTGGCATAAGCACCAGCTTCTTCCTGCCCTTGTTTGCTCTATTAGCATATTGCTTGTTCCTCTTTTCTATGTTGGCCCTAGCCTTCTCATGTAAAGACTTCACCAATTCTGCCTTTTGAGCACCATCTAAATTAGAAAGTTCATTTAAAGGTAAGGGAACAAGATCTAATACAGTTAGTGGGTTAAAGCCATAAACAAGTTCAAATGGACTAAAACCTGAAGTAGAATGTATGCTACGATTATATGCAAACTCAATGAATGCAAACAATCTTTCCAAGTTTTTAAGTTTTTACCCACAATGGCACGAAGCAAGGTTCCTAAAGTTCTATTCACAACCTCAGTTTGTCCATCTGTTTGTAGATGACAAGTGGTAGAATAAAGTAATTTAGTACCAAGCTTACCCCACAAAACTCTCCACAATTGTGAAAGGAACTTTGCATCCCTATCAGAAACTATAGTTCGTGGCACCCCATGCAACCTTACCACTTCTCTAAAGAATAGATCAGTAATATTATTGGCATCATCAGTTTTATGACAAGGAATGAAATGAGCCATCTTGCTAAACCTATCAACAACAATAAATATACTGTCCTTACCACGCCTAGTCCTAGGTAAACTAAGTACAAAGTCCATGGATATATCAGTCCAAGGTGAACTAGAAACAAGTAAAGGCATGTATAATCCATGAGCCATAGACTTAGATTTGGCCTATTTGTAAGCAATACAAGAATTACAAACTTTTTCTACATCCCTATGCATATGAGGCCAATAAAAATGTTCATTCAGCATATCATAAGTCTTATGCACCCCAAAGTGTCCCATCAATCCCCCACAATGAGATTCAAGTACAAGCAAATCACGGATAGAACATTTAGGCACACAAAGTTTACTGCCCTTAATCAAATATCCATCATGTCTATAGAACTTATCAAATGCTCCATGCTCACATGCCACATATACATTGCCAAAGTCAGAATCATTCACATATAAGTCTTTAACATACTCAAATCCAAGCAATTTAGAACTAAGAGCGGTAATTAGAGTATATCTCCTTGACAATGCATCAGCAACAACATTATCTTTTCCATGCTTGTATTTAATCACATATGGAAATTGTTCAATAAATTCAACCCACTTACCATGCCTTTTATTGAGCTTACCTTGACCCTTCAAGTGTTTAGGGCCTTATGGTCTATGTGGATGACAAAGTCCTTAGGTAGTACGTAGTGTTGCCAAACGTTTAGAGTTCTTACCGAGGCGTATAGCTCTTTATCATAGGTTGAATAATTGAGTTGCGCTCCATTCAATTTCTCACTAAAGTAGGCAAATGGTTTCTTTTTTACATTAGGACCACCCCAATTCCCACACCAGAAGCATCACACTCAATTTCAAAAGTATTTTCAAAGTTAGGTAAAGAAAATATAGGTGCAGATGTTAACTTTCCTTTAAGCGTGTCAAACGCTTTCTGTTGTTCTTCTCCCCACTTGAACCCAACTTCCTTTTTGATTATTTCTATTAGTGGTGCTGCAATTGAAGAGAAATCTTTTACAAATCTTCTATAAAAACTTGCCAACCCATGAAAGCTCCTAACTTCAGAAACTGATTTGGGAGTTGGCCATTCTTTGATTGCTTTCACTTTCTCCTCATCTACTTCAATACCATGTGCACTCACAATAAATCCAAGAAATACAAGTCTATCTATACGGAATGTGCATTTGTTAAGTTTAGCATACAATTGTTCAGACCTTAATGTTTGTAATACTATCCTAACATGCTCAATATGATCATTAAGAGCTTGCTATAAATGAGTATATCATCAAAGTATACAACCATAAATTTTCCTAAGAAGGCACGCAATACATGGTTCATGAGCCTCATAAAGGTACTAGGTGCATTAGATAATCCAAAAGGCATAACTAACCATTCATACAAACCATACTTATTTTTAAAAGTAGTTTTCCATTCATCACCTGGTTGCATCCTAATTTGATGGTAACCACTCATTAAATCAATCTTAGTAAAGTAAGTTGCCCCATGCAATTCATCTAACATTTCATCAAGTCTAGGGATAGGGTGTCTATACTTTATAGTGATTTTGTTGACCGCCCTACAATCAACACACATGCGCCATGTTCCATCCATTTTAGGCACTAGAAGCACTGGAACGGCAAAAGGGCTCATGCTCTCTCGCACCAAACCTTTCTCTATAAGCCCATCAACTTGCCTTTGCAACTCCTTTGTCTCCATTGGATTGCTTCTATAGGCAGGTCTATTTGGAATGGTGGATCCAGGAATGAAGTCACTTTGATGTTCTATTCCCCTTAAAGGTGGTAAACCACTAGGTAATTCACTAGGAAAGACATCATCAAATTCCTACAACATAGAAACAAACATAGAAGGCAAACTGTCAAGGTTAGTGTTAGTTTCAGCAAATAAAACCTCTTTATACCTAAGAAGCAATACGGGCTTCTCCAAGGCAATAGCACACTTAACCTACGTAGCTCTCGCATAAAAAGTTTGTTTCTTTTTTTCCTCTCTTTGTTTTTCACTCACAATTGGGCCATTAATTTGTTTTGTTATTTTTGTGGCCTCTTTCCCTCCATCCTTACTCTTTTCACTCTTTTGTTCTAACGAAATCTCACTCCCATTTTTCCTCAAGGCCGAAACCTCTCTCTCTCTCAAGTATCTTCCTTTGATCTTCATATACTTCTTGAGGTGATAATGGTACAAGAAATCACCTTTTTCCCCTTATGAACCAAAGAGTATCGGTTGTGGAATCCATCATGAAGTGTTCTTCTATCATATTGCCATGGCCTCCCTAACAATAAATGGCCTGCTTGCATAGGTACTATATCACATAAAATTTCATCTTCATACCATCCAATAGAAAATGGCACAAGTACCTGTCGAGTCACCTTCACCTCCCCCAATCATTCAACCATTGCAACTTATAAGGCTTAGGATGTTTAAGACATGTTAAGTTCAGTTCATTTACCATATTTACACTAGCAACATTAGTGCAACTACCCCCATCAATAATAAGAGTACACACTTTCCCACTAATCAAACACCTGGTGTGAAATATGTTCTCACGTTGCTCAAGGCTTTCCTCCTTGACATGTATATTCAAAGCACGCCTAGCAACTAAAGCTTCCCCATGTTCAGGAAGTATTAAGTTATCTGAATCATCATCATCATCATCAATTAATTTAGGCATATCATCATAATCACTACATTTAGATTCAGAACTAATATTGCCATCATCTTTAGCAATCATAACTCTTTTATTAGGACATTGAAATGCATAATGCCCTTTCCCCAAACATTTAAAACATTTAATTTCTCTAGAAGGGTTTGTAGAGTTAGAAGTACCTTCGTTGCTTTTAATTGGAGTTTGGACAGCCTCTTTACCTTTTGAAGTTGATTCTGTCCTTTGGAAATTGGAACCTTTAAAGTCCTTCTTTTCACCTCCTTTGGGCCATTTAGATCCCCATGTGTTGTTAGAATACTTGTTAGTGGATCTCCCCTTTTTTTGCCTTTCAATTTTCATGGCCATATCTATCATCTCTTCCAAGGTATCATAGCGATACATCTCTAAAGTATCAGCAATGTCATTATTTAGACCTCCAAGGAATCATGAAATGGTGATTTGTTCGTCTTCCTCAATTTTGGCTCTAGCCATGCAAATCTCCATCTCCTTATAGTATTCTTCCACACTCTTCCCTCCTTGCACCATTCTTGCTAATTTATTGTGTAAATCCCTAAAGTAATGAGTAGGGACAAATTTTTGGTGCATTATCTCCTTCATGATCTCCCATGGTGGTACAGGTCGCATTCCCTTTCTTCTTCTTTTTAACAGCAATTGTTCCCACCAAAACATAGCATAACCCTTAAATTCAACAGCAGCAAGATGGGATTTCTTCTCCTGAGAATAGTTATGGCATTCAAAGATTTGTTCTACCTTCCTTTCCCATTCAAGATACTCTTCGGCATTGTTGTTACCTTTGAATTCTGGAATCCTCATTTTAATTGATCCCAAATCCCCATAAATTTTATTAAAATTAGAATCTTCAGTTTCCTCATCTTCATGGGTTTAGAATCTAGCTTGTGGTCGAGCTCTTATTGTATTAGAGCTTTGTGAAGCATTTATCTCTTGCAATTCTTCCCTTATGTCTTGAAAGAGATTGTTGAAGGTTCTAAACTGTCCTTGCATTGATTCCATGAAAAATTTCAGCTAAGGATCTTTGATTTCCATCCCCATTACCATCTCCAGATTTGCTTAAACTCATTGTTAAGAAAGAAACAGAAAAACAAGAATAGATTTGAGTTAATAATAAACACTCCCTCACGTTTTTACACTCTCTAATCACTCCTTGCAATTCCTCCAATTGTACTTCGGAATCTTAGGTAAACCAACCAACTCAAAAGCACGTTTAGAAACAAGGAATAAATCTTAACAATAAAAAAGCAAACACAAATTCTAGAAAGAAGACTCAAAACGAGATGGATAGCAGCACAAGAACAAAACAATGCACTACTTAATTATCAATTAGAGTGTAGTAAACAAGCAAACACACCCTAATAATGTCATAGAAGCAAAAGAAAGCTCAAACAAGAATAAAGAAACTAGAATTTAAAAGAAAATTTCTGGATATAATGTATGAATTTAGTTTACTACAAAGCAAACCAAATATGGATCTAATTAATTCTACCCAAAACAAAGCAAGCAATCAAAGAATAATCCAAAAAAATTCAAAAAAAAAATTTTTTATAAGGTCAGAACCGAGCACAGGCGTGCTTGTGGTGAAGCACAGGCGTGCTGACTTGTATCCTCCCTTATCCTTTCAATGTAACCCAATTTAGGTAGGATTAGATTTTGACAAGGATTGTAGTAGATATGCTTAATCTCAAAAGATATGGACAACTAATTCTTGTTACCTTATCCACAAAGTAGTTAAGATTAGATTTTTATCAAAAGATTATAGTGGATAAGCTTAATCTCCACAAAATAAGGTCAAATCCCTAAGAATTAGAAACAAAATCCCTATGAATTAGGAACAAGATCCCTATGAATTAGGAATAAAATCCACACAACACAACTCAAGCTTCAATGGTGGACGAATTTTTCTTACTCTTTTCTTTTTTTTTACAGATCTAATTTAGCAAGATCTAAGATCACAACTTCCAGAATTTTTTTTTTATAGAAACAAGAACGAAACTAAAGAAATCATAATGATGCAAAATTCAAAATTAAAACTAAGCAAAACAATAAGACAAACACAGGAATTTAAGAAAAACAAGAAAACAAATAATCACAAACCCTAGAACTAAAATAAATAAGAATTTACCTTAATCTTTGGCTCTAATACCAAACTGACGCGGAACCCTATGGAAATTAATTCCAAGAACTCTATGACAAGATTTGGAATAGATCAAAGATCAAACTAAACTCCCCTCTATGGCAACCAAAGCTTAAAGAAGCAAGAACACCAATAATAGAGTAAAGAATAAGATAAACGCCACAAGTAAATTGATAAGTTTACCTTGATTCTTGATGCAATTAGAGGAATGCACTCTCACAGTCTCTCTAATCAATAGAACACGCCTAAGCATGAACAAAATCTGTACATTTCTTATTTCAATGAATTGTGTTTTGTTTCACAATATAACAAGCTATTTATACTAAATCTAAGAGGTCCTGATCCTTAAAGGATTTAGAATAATTAATCTAAATCAGCTAAGGATAAGGATTTAGCTAATCTAAACCAACCAAGGATAAGACTAACAAATCTTAACAACTTAAGGATTTGGATTAACTAATCCAAATCAACTAAAGACTAGCTAAATCTAAGCAAATCAAGGATAAAATCCAAGGGGGGTCGAATTATAGGAGGCCCCACCCATTATTATTGATACAACTCAAAAAAAGCAAAATTGGACTAACTAATCTCGCTAGAGGCTGACGCTAGCATGGCCTGGGCGTGCCAATTCGCACGGGCGTGCTTCATGGTGAATGTTTCCTCTCGCAAGTCAGACGCGGGCACGGCCTGGGTGTGCTATTTGGCATGGGCGTGCTTTATGTTACTTGATTTTCCTCTGCAAGTCAGACGCTAGCACAGCCTGGGCGTGCTACCTTGCACGGGCGTGCTAACCTAGCACGATTTGGGCGTGCCATATGCTGGAATTTCAGATTCCATCTCAACATGTGCTTCCATTAATGGAGAAACTTAGGTGTGCTTTTAAGTTCTTCATAGCACTTGTTGAAAGCAAGGTCATGGAGCTCCTGTGTGACTTGTTTTTGAATGTACAAGGACATGGTTGCTCCATATTTCTTTGCACGGCTCCTTGTAATTAGTCCACTAGGAAGTACTAATGGATTGCCATTGTTGTGCTCCTTGTTCCCTTGAGCTCCATAGGTGATTGGTGATAGTGGATCCGTATCAAGGGCAGCTTAGGCAAAAATTAGAGCATATGATATTGACTAGAGGTAATTTGCTTGAAAAATGTGTTCGCGCTCTATCAGACCAATATTGGTGTTGAGATCCCGAAATGATTCGCCTCACTCGGTCAAAGACTTGGCAAGAATAAATGGAAATGGAGTATCGTCGCTTCGCATCTGATCTACAAAAAGTAGAAGCCTGATACTGCCACAATCATCAATATCTCTCAGTACAAAGTACTGGCTCTTAATGCAGAAACAATGGCAAAATGAATGAACTGAATAATCCAAACTCTATGCTTACTTTAATAAAGGCAACAATAGCAAAATGTATACTCCTGGTGTGATATCCCGAACCTGCAAAGTGATCCTAAGAGTGTGGGTAGAGCAAAGCTCCTGGCTAGCTTCTAATATGGCAGGCTAGCTATGGATAGTGGACTGCAAGACACAAGAATGAATCGGATTATATATCAAAAAGGGGGAAACTAATTATAAGAGGCACCTTTTGGTGGAATGGCTTGGAAAGTTTGAAGAACTTTAGGGTTAAGCATACTCGCCTAATGGAAATCCTAGGATGGGTGACCTCTTAGGAAGTTCCACATTTCACCTGCGGGACAAAACTATGTCGATCTTGCCAATCCAGTACGGGATGGAATTGGCTTGATCCAAAGCGAACAATTCATCTAGTGGTTGGAGTAAGGCTTGACAATTGGTATCAGAGGCGGACCCCCTCCAGTAGATGTATTGTTTGAGGACGAACCATGCAGAAGTTGGTGGGCCTGTGACATCCCGATCCGGCAAAGCGATCCTAAAAGGGTGGCTAGAGCAAAGCTCTTGGCTACCTTCTATGGCAGGCTAGTTATGGATAGTGGAATGCGGGACACAAGTTTGAATCGGATCATATATCGAAAAGGGCAAAACTAATCATCAGAGGCGCCTTTTGATGAAATGGCTTGGAGAGTTGGAAGTACTCTAAAATTAAGCATGCTCGCTTAAAAAAAATCCTAGGATGGTTGACCTTCTAGAAAGTTCCCCATTTCACCTACGGAATAAAATCGTGCAAGTCTTACCAATCCAGTATGGGATGGAATATCCAAAGCGGACAATTCCTCTTGTGGTTGGATTTCGACGTGACACCTAGTTCATGTGATGAGATATCAATCAATGGAATCCCGAGCAAAGAAGTAAGCAGGATCAGTATCCAACTAAGGCATTGCGGGAATTTCATTGATAACTGGCCTCCTACTAGAAATAACATGGAAATCTTCATACATTGTTTCAAAAACAAAGACAAAGTGAAGATGAAAAAAATGTCATCAAAATTATCCTCGAGCTTATCTCTTCCTTGTCCGGACACCACGACTAGGACGAGCCTCTCAACCTCTATCATGATGACCCCTGCAAGCTCGCTACATTATAAGAATTAAACCGGGTTAAAATAGCTAACAATATATCGGAAGAGCTGGTTAGTGATTTTAGGGTTGTTTCTCCTATTTGAACAATTAAAATTGATTATCAAACTAATAAAATAAATTGAATAGAATTAAGTGAAGTCAAAATCCCTAATAGCCTTTTAATCCTTGATTTCTTTTCATCAAATATTCTTGCTTGATTTCTTTTTATTCTCCTTTATTTCCTTTAATTTAAATCTTAGATTATATTCTTCTTATTGTCGTTTAAATAATAATAGGTTAACACAATTTTGGTACTTAGAATATAATTTTCGTAGGACGATACTATACTCACTCTTTATTATTTTGTTTATAATTTTATGCACTTACAAAAAAGCCTGTCATAATGCAGTACAACACCAAAGCAACCAACCTTATCTAACTGATTTGAGAAGCCGTTCTTTGTCTCTCATATTTAATTTATTCCTTTCTCTTCTTCTCCTAATACTAATGTCACCTCGTATGAATGGATCTCAAAAACCATAACTTGCTAATTTTAACAATTTGAAAAGAAGTGCTACTCCGTTGTAATAATTCTAACAATTGAAAATAAAAAATTGCTACTGTGTCATAAAAATTTGCTACTGTGTTTTAAAAAATTGCTACTGTATTGTAATAATTCTAACAAATTGAGAAAAATAAAAAATTCAGCATTATAATATAAAAAAATAAGAAAAAAATTCTACATATCTTATTAAAGACTTAAGGAGCCCACAAGGAGAATGAATTGAACTAAATAACAAAAAAATCGCTGTAGTAGGACAAGAATTGAGATTTGGAATGAGTATAGACGTGTTTTGGGTTGCTTGAATTAAGAAAAAAGACAAAAGATCAATTGGCCATCAATTAAAAGAAGAATATTTTAGGGTTATAGTGTTTTTTAGAGTCAACTACCAAAATATCCAATTTGTTTTAAGATTTCAGGTGGCCCATTGTCCTCCTTGCCCCTCAATAGGTACGTCCTTGTTGACCTACCTTTTGAAGCTTGCTTTAACGATGTCTCGGAAGCAGCAATTTCACAATTTTTCCTGTCTTACGCATCCAAATTCTTCAACTTGAAGAGTTCTCAAAAGAACTCAAAATGGTTATTTAAACTCTTAGATTGTTAGGTATCCCACTGAAATGGAAATCCTCTTTTAATCACACTTGAAAAAGGGTGTGATTTTCTATTTGATTTGGCTGGTTCGAAGTCCATTTCAATTTTAATTTTGACCCGTAATATATTGTTGGAAAGCTCTAGATGTCTAGTGTTTAATTCAACTTGAATCACCCAAAAATTTCATTTGTAGCTTAAGATATGATTAAAAGAGTGGAGAGATGTTGATTTGGTTTTTGGTTTAATTTTCCTCTAAAAAAAAAAATTTGCCAACAAACCGGGTTGGGCAATATTAATTGATAGATTCAACTAAATTGAATCAAATCAAATCAATTGATTTAATTTAATTTGATTTTAGAAAAATGTTGATTTTATTTAGGTTTAATGGAAAAAATTGAAATTTTATAATATTTGATTCAATTTTTAAAAATTATAAAAGTCAAACTGTTTTAATTCAAAAAATAAGCCAAAACTGAAAAATCATATTTGTTTTGTTTGATTTTACAGAAAATTTATTTTGATCTGATTTTTTAAATTGAGTTCATATTAAACAAATCGAATGATGATCTTATCAATAAAGATATGACCTTAATATCTACAATTAGCCGGTGCCTATATAGTAAGTACATAGGAGACAAACTATTTATAGAGCACATTAATTACCACTAATTAAGTTCCACACCGACAATGTTGAAAAGCTTAACAAAAACAATACGTTGTTGATCTTCCATCCTGATTATGTTTAAGAATAGATTTTATGCTAATTGTTTTTATTTATATATATATTAACTTATTTATTAATGGGCCAAAGAGCTTTGACCTCAATTATTAGACTATATATATACATGAGAGTATTCTATACTGGCACACAAAGGTAAAGTGTAATGGTAACTGCATATATAATCCGACAATAGATTCAGATTCAAACTCTCTTTTCCCGATACTCGAAAAAAAATATTCTAAAATGAGTTTCTGAATCATGAAATTGTATATCTTTTTAACTTGTTTAAAAATCGTGAAATTAAGTTTTTTAAATTATAATTGAAATTATATTAATTTTTTTAAAAAAGTATTCTGAGTCATGAAATTATATATCTCTCTCACCCTGGATTGCCAACTCAACTGTAATAGTTAATTACGATTTGGAAAAACTGTTATAATTTTTTTCTTTGAAATTGACTTGTAAAAAAATGAATTTAATTAGTAATCCATAATTTTATTAAAATTATTAAATGCATAAATAAGCACTCATAAGAATAAAAATTTATTTAAATAACCTGAATGAGGTAGCTTATTGTCAAAAAGCATTTATGAAATTGATTACCATGAATTAGGTCATGAGTTTGATCCTTCATAATGCAAATTTTTTCTGGACTAATTCCCTTAGCTTCAAAAAATGAGCGAAAATTAATCAGGTCGAAAATACTTAACGTGCAAGTATAATAAAAAGAGATCAAATAAAATAAAATAAAATAAATTGATTATATTTTTATGTAAGTGGGAAATGCATTAATTAAGCCGAGTGCAATGAATACTATCCTGTGCACCCTTCGTCGAAAACATTTATGGCGAAGCCCGCCAACAGTAGGGATGTCGGCAGGCGGTCCAACAACTGGGAGAATTTAAGATTATTAGTTTTTAATGTTGAATATGATAATCATTTTGAACTATCCCTTCAGGTGCTTCGTTTTTTTATTATTATTCTTTCCATTAGATTTTCCTTTAGAACTTTTTTTTTTGGGAACTGGTAGGATTTGATGGAAGAGAGTGACCAATGGTTAGAATGGACATTTAATCGATTCGTCAAAATCAAATCCAAATAAATCAAATTGAGTCATTATAAAATTAAAGTCAAATCACTTCAGTTTATTTTTTAGTTTTGATTTACTTTCGGATTGAATCAATTTATTTTTAGATTTAAAAAAACCAAATTAAATTGAGAATTCTCTCTTTTTTTTTTTTTTTTTTTTTACCAAACTGGAAACCGAACCATGTTTTTTCAAAACCATCAGATATTTGATGATTCGACCCTACTGACCGGCCTATATTCGCTAGGAAGACAATCTGTCAAGAAACCTATTACCAAGCCCACATGACATAAGAACTCTCTCTAACAACTTTAAAATAAGATTAGTGAAATATAGTATTACAATTAAAAATAGTCTGATATTAGTCACTCTATATTAAATTATTTTTCTAGAAAAATTAAATTACTACGCTACTGTAAGGGTGGCCACGGTTCCGGAACCGACGGTTTCGGTTTCAAAAAAAACTGGAACCGGAACCGAACCAAAAATTTTCGGTTTCGGTTTAGAACCGAAAGGTTCCGGTTCCGATTCCGGTACGGTGTCAAAACCGACGGTTCCGATCGATTTTTCGGCAAATAGCATAATTTTAAATTTTAAATTTTGAAGATTGGTTTTCAAAATTTAATAAATTTGTGAAAGTTATTTGTAAAAAAAATACACCTAAAAAAATTAAAAAATGGTTCAATTAAATTTATTTTTTTAAAGAGTTTAACTTAATTATTTCTTTAAAAAAAAATTCTTCAACTGAATTTATTTTTTCTTTAAAAAAGTTTCAACATAATTTAAAAAAAAAAGGAGCTTGAACTTAATTATTTTTCCAAAAATACCTTTGAAACTAGCCGAAATGTAGCCGTTTATGGTTGTTGGAAGGGGCAATTAAGAGATTTCACAATAAATTTTTAAAAAAAAAACTGACAGTTTCCAACGGCTAGAACCGCCGATTCGAACCGATTCGAACAGGCGGTTCTAACCGGCCGGAGAACCGGTGGTTCCACAAAACTGGAATCGGAACCGAACTGAAAATTTCTGGTTCTGGTTCTGATTCGGACCGATTTCGGTTCCCACCGGTTGCGATTACGGTTCCGGACCGGTTCGAACCGACGGTTCTAATTCCCAAAACCGTAATATGGCCACCCCTACGCTACTACATAATATAAAGACATGGTTTTAGCTTTTGAACTTAGGTACTAGCAGATATTTTATGTTGGACCGCGTAAAGCGGATTTTTCAAGAAGTGTCCTAGTATCTGGTGACCACGATTCAAATTGAAATTGAATCGGTAAAAACTACACCAAACTTTAATTAACCGTTCCTAAGTTTAAATTTAATTCAAATCATATATTTGTAATTCGTTTTCGATTCTTCATTTTTTTTTTTAAATTAAGATTGACGGTATTATTTAAAATCAGCGATTTCGATTTGAAATCATAAAAAAAATTTAGAAAAAACTCTTAATGATACTTTTTATTTTATTATAATTTTTTAAAATAAAATTTTAAGACTTTTTATTAAATTTTTTATTTTTTCAATAGTACTATTTATTGTTATTATTTATTCGATCTATAAAATTAAAAAGTTAAAAATCAAAAATTTGAAAAGATTATCTAATTTCGGTGTGAAACAAAAATGAAATCAATGATTTTAAAACTGTCTAAAAATAATTCAGCTTCATTTTACTTTATAACCGACGATTCTGGCAAAAAATTTGATCACTGGCATTTTAGTTGGGGCACCCCTCTTATCCTAGACTTAAGCACTATAACATCTACTTTCTAATTCCTCTGTAATTCCAAATAAGGATAATTGTGATGTTTGCCATTTTGCTAAACAGAAACATTTACCCTTTCCTGTTAGTGAATCTCACTCTAATGCAGCATTTGAACTTGTGCATGTTGATGTTTGGGGTCCATTTACTATTCCTTCAGTTTATGGACATAGGTTTTTCCTCACTGTGGTTGATGACTACACACGTTATACATGGATATTTTTAATGAAGTACGAGTCTCAAACTAGAGAAATTTTGCAATCATTTTTCTTCTTAGTTGAAACTCAATTTTATGTCATCATTAAAACAATTCATAACGATAACGACATTGAATTTCAGACATTCTTTTATGCAGCCAAATGCACCTTGCATCAAAATTCCTGTGTAGAAACACCCCAACAAAATGGGTTAGTTGAACGCAAGCATGAACATATCCTTGTTGTTGCACGTTCCTTCCTATTCCAATCTCCTCTACCCTTTGTGTACTAGTCTTATACTATTTTACATGTTGTTTATGTCATTAACAGACTTCCATTAATACAAAACAGGACACCATATGAGATCCTTTATCATAAACCTCCTTTAGTTACTAATCTCAAGGTCTTTGGATCTTTGTGTTTTGCATCTACCCTTTCCTCTAATCGATCCAAATTTGATCCTCGTGCTCGTACGTTGTTTTCATTGGTTTTAAAACAGGTACAAAAGGTTTGCTCATACTTGACTTACAAACCAGGTCCATCTTCCTTTCTTGTAATGTTCACTTTTATGAGCATATATTTCCTTTTAAACCTCCCATTAATATTCCTTCTATTTCTCTTCCTCAAGACACTTCCATTGATTCATTTTGATGTTTTTACACAACCATCTCCTTTACCTTCCATGTCCCCATCTTTAAATGTTGTTGTTCCCTCCCCATAGCCTCCTACTTCTATTATTCCTAATGAAACTTCTAATCTAGTCCCTATACCTGCAAGAATTCGACAGTCCATAAGAATTAGGAAAATGCCTCAATATCTCCAGGATTATCAATTCATGCTTGCTTCCATGTCAACAATTCCAACATCTTCAGGTACTTTGTATCCACTCTCCTTTTTTTTTTTTTATCTTATACTAACCTGTCCCCTTCCCATAAAGCTTTTTCTTTTTCCATTATTGTTCTTCCTGAACCAAAAATATATGCTCAACTTGTAAAACATGATTGCTGAATACAAGCTATAAAAGAGGAGATCTTTGCTTGAGAATAAAATAATACATGGGTTGTACAAGATTTGCCTCAAGGCAAGCACACTATAGGCTATAAATGAGTCTTCAAGGTGAAATATAAGGTTGATGGTACCATTGAAAGGTACAAAGCCCGCCTAGTTGCTAAGGGGTTTACACAAACGGAGGGAGTTGATTTTTTTTACACATCTTCTCCTATTGCAAAGCTCACTATAATGAGACTTCTTCTTGCTATTGCTGCCTCCTCTAATTGGCATTTATATTAACTCGATGTAAACAATGCCTTTTTACATGGCGATCTTCATGAAGAGGTATACATGGACTTGCCTCAGGGATTTTCTAATTCTAACCGAATCAGGTTTACCGTTTTAGAAAGTTGCTTTTCAGATTGAAACAGGCCAGTTGTCAATGTTACTACTCTAAACTCTCACAAACTTTAACCTCTCTTGGTAATAAATAGTCCCAAAGTGACTACTCTCTATTTGTTAATCATACTCCATATCACTGTGCTTCTTGTTTACATCAATGATATCATAATGGGCTGGTACAAGTATTACTGAGATACAAAGTGTCAAAGCCTTTCTTGATAGTCAGTTCAAAATTAAGGACTTAGGTTGATGCAAAGCAACTAGCACTTTAATACTTGGAAGACTTGGATCGCTACAAACCCAAGAAAAAGGAGCACGACCGTGCCATTTTCAGCATGCCCGTGCTAGCCTCTAACAGTCCAAGACACGAGACATGCCCAAGCCTAAGAAGTATAAGCACGGCTGTGCCACTTTCCATTCCGCCCGTGCCAGCCTCTAGAAGTCCAGAGCACGCTTATGCCAAATCAAGCATGCTCGTGCCGAGAGGTCCAGTTACGACTCGAGCATAGGCACGATCGTGTCACTCCTAGCACACTCCGTGCTGGCCTCTAGAAGACCAGGGCATGCCCATGTAGCCAACCTTTCTAGGGTTTTGTCTGGTTACGACTTTGTTTTATTTTAGGGTTTTTAATGTTTTAGCCTAAACCTATAGATAGGTTATTTTGTTATTATGAAGAGGACATTATTCATTGATCATTATTCATATTCAACAAACTTCCTTGAGAGTTTAGCTCTCTAATTCTTTCGTCAGATCAAACGTCATTGATCAAAACTCCTAACGAAATATAATTGTTATTCCCACTCACATGACTGTTCTGCGTCAGTTGGTATCAGAGCTGAAATGCAAAGTATCTCCATGGCCGATAATCATGAGACACGACTCATAGCCATAGAGGCAAAGTTTGAAGAGTTAACTGAATGGATTAGATAGTTGACTCTCGCAATCCAACAACGCAACCCACAACCTGTAGCTGCAACAGCAATTCTGAATCCACAATAACCAGATTATGCCAGACGTCGAAATCGTTATGATGCAAGCCGAGATTATAGAGGGAATGGTGACAATTTTCATGATGGATATAAGATAAAGGTAGATCTTCAACCTTTCTCAGGATCATTAGATATAGAAAGCACTCTTGACTTGCTAGCGGAGGTCAAACGATTCTTTGAGGTCAGGAATGTTGAGGAGGAGCATAAAGTTTCCTTTGTGGCCTATAAACTAAAAGGAGGTGCAGCAGCATGGTGGCATTTTGTTCAAAATGAACGCCATCGTCGAAGAATTGAACCTGTGCGAGATTGGATCTTAATGAAATAGATGATTGAGCAGCGTTTTCTCCATAGTGATCACTCTTAAATCCTGTATAACAAGTACCATGACTGTTTCTAAGGAAATAGAAAGGTAGATGAGCATACGGAAGAATTCTTAAGATTGCAGCTCAGTGTGATAATTATGAGACTGAATCCCAGCAAGTGGCTCATTATCAAAGGGGATTGAATCATCACATAATGTGTATGATGGGTGTAGTTGCAATTTTCACTTTGGTAGATGCAATTAAGATGGCCAAACGTGTGGAAGATAAAATTCATTGGCAACCTCGACAACCACCTAATCATAACCAGAATTTTAGGCAACCCTATTCATCCGAAAATCAATAGTTCATTCAAAATTCCGGTGGACAAAATTCAAAGGCAGTAACTCCTGCTACTAACCTGAACTTACTACAGATTCTAAGAGAAGAAAATAAAGACTCCCAAGGAAAGGCGTCCATGGTAAACAAACAATAAACTGAATCCGTATCAGAAGCCAACTGGAGACTATTGTTATCGATGTTGGAAATAAGGGCATGCATCTAATGTATGTCTAGAACGTAGGGGGGGTTAATGATGGACGTCGACAGGTGAATGTAGTTGATGAGGTGGCTGATGTTGAAGAAGTAAAAGACAAAGATGATGGATCCTTAGCTAGTTCAGAAGATGGTGAAGTTACTTATGTTGTTAAAAAAATATTGTACTCATCAAAAGAAGAAGGTGAAAGTCAACGAAGGAAAATTTTCCAGGCTAAATGTCGTGTTGATGACGCAGTGTGCCAACTCATTATCGACAGCTGCAGTTGTGAAAACTTGATAGCCAAACAAATGGTTGAGAATCTCAATTTGCCCATAGAACCACATCCTTCGCCATACAAGGTAGGGTGGATTAAGGAGGGTCTAACGATTGAAGTAAACTGGATTCGCAAAGTGCCTATCTCAATGGGAAAGTCATACACAGATTCAATTAGTTGTGATGTTGTGGATATGGATGCTTGCGGAATACTGTTAGGACAACCATGGTAGTTTGATATAGATGCTTGCACAAGGGAAGAGAGAATTCATACTTTTTCACTTGGAAAAATAAGAAAATCATTGTCCTACCTTCTATATCTTCTACCAAAGCTTCTAAAGTGGAGGCGAAATCAATAGTAGCTGTTTCTTCTAATGTGCAGGAATTATCTGGTGCAATTGAGAAGTCTGGAGGTGTGTTATCTTTATTGATCAAATCAAAAATAGAATCTGATGCAAGATCACTAGTACCACCACCTGTAAAGGAGTTGTTAGATGAGTTCCATACTTTAGTTGAAGAACCATCCTCCCTTCCACCTTTGTGGGACATCCAACATTAGATTGATTTCATCCCTAGATCGAAGATATCGAACCTGCCCCATAATAAGATGAATCCAAAGAAGAGCCAGATCCTTTAAGAACAGGTAGAAGAATTATTGAAAAAGAGACATATTTCGGAGAGCATTAGTCCTTGTGGACTTCCTGCTTTATTGGTACCAAAGAAGGATGGGACCTAAAGAATGTGTGTGGATAGCCAAGCCGTCAATAAGATCATGGTGTAGTATCAATTCCCTATTCCTCGTCTGGAGGACATTGTTGGACCAACTGTCAAGATCTATAGTGTTTTCTAAAATAGATCTTCGCAGTGGGTATCATCAAATTCAAATCAAAAGGGAGATGAATGGAAGACTGCCTTTAAGACTAAGGAAGGATTATATGAGTGGTTGGCTATACTGTTTGGGTTGACTAATGCACCGAGCACACTCATGCAACTTATGATTCAGGTTTTGTGTCCTTTTTTGCATAAATTTGTGGTTGTTTATTTTGATGACATATTGATCTTCAGTCGCAGTGAGGAAGAACACCTTCAGCACCTTCATCGGGTGTTGAACTCTTGCAGGAAGATGAGTTATACATTAATCTTAAGAAGTGCAATTTTATGACAGAGTGGATCCTGTTTCTTGGCTATATTGTTAGCTCAGAAGGAATTCATATTGATGCCAGAAAAATTGAGGCCATTCGAAATTGGCCCCCCCAAGAGTATCACTGAAGTTCGCAGTTTTCATGGACTTGCTATGTTCTATAGGCGGTTCATCAGAAACTTTAGTAGCATCATCGCTCCCATCATAGATTGCTTGAAGAAGGAGAGAGTTTGACAGTTTATATGGACCGAAGCTGCAAATAAGAGCTTCGAAGAAATCAAAGATAAGCTTACTTTCGCCCCTATTCTTGTTTTACCTGACTTTGATAAATTATTTGAGGTTGATTGTGATGCTTGTGGGATTAGAATTGGTGGTGTGCTGTCACAATATCGGAAAGCCTATAGTATTCTTTAGTGAAAAATTGAATGAAACTAGGCAGAAATGGTCTACTTATGAGCAAGAATTGTATGCAGTTTTCTGAGCCTTCAAAACTTGGGAACATTATTTGTTGGGGCGTGAGTTCATTATTTACATTGATCATCAAGCTTTAACTCATTTTCAAGCTCAAAAGAAAGTGAGCAAGATGCATGCGCATTGGGAAACTTATTTTGGTGCTTTTTATTATGTCATTAAGCACAAATCGGGTACTTATAACACGGTTGCCGATGCTTTGAGCAAGAGAGCATCTTTGTTGATTACAATTAAGCAAGAGATTGTGGGGTTGGAATTTCTTAAAGATGTCTATACTTCAGATGAAGACTTTGCTGACGTATGGGCTAAGATTGAAGCAAAACAACCTACCAATGGTTTCTTGGTACATGATGGGCATCTGTTCAAAGGCAACAGGATATGCATCCCTCATTCTTCTCTCCAGGAGAAGTTAATCCGAGAAATCTATGGTGGAGGATTGAGCGGACATTTGGGATGAGATAAAACAATTGCGGGATTGGAGGCTCATTTCTATTGGCCACAATTAAAAAAGGACGTAGGGAAGCTAGTCTAGAAATGCTCAATTTGCTAGACACAAAATGGCCATTCTCAAAACACTGGTCTTTACACTCTGTTGACTGTACTGGAACAACCTTGGGAGGATTTATCTATGGATTTTGTGTTGGGTTTACCTCGAACTCAACGTGGGGCTGATTCTATTTTTATTTTTATCGACAAATTCTCCAAGATGGCACATTTTATTCCTTGCAGGCAAACTAATGATGCCTCACACATAGCAAAGTTATTCTTCCAGGAGATTGTTTAGTTGCATGGCATTCCTAAAACCATCACATCTGACCAAGACACAAAGTTTCTATCTCACTTTTGGACAACTTTGTGGAAAAGATTCAACACTCAACTTCGCTACAACAGTAATGCTCACCCCCAAACTGATGGACAAACTGAAGTGGTGAATCGGACTCTTGGTAATCTCCTTAGGTGCATCAGTAGTGAGAAGAAGAAGATGTGGGATCTTGCTCTTGCCCAAGCAGAATTTGCTTACAACAGTGCTATCCATAGCTCCACCAAGATGTCACCTTTTGCAATTGTCTATCGGAAGATACCAGCCCATACTCTTAATCTTCTTTCCCTTCCAATAGGTATAGAGAAGAGTATTGTAGCTAAAAACTTGACTACCAAGCACATGGAGGTATTCAAGTAAGTGCAGTAATTCATCACTGCTGCCAATGAAAAATATAAAGCTGCAGCTGATAAACACCGACGTTATAAATCTTTTACTGTTGGTGATTGGGTTATGGTTTATCTTCACAAGGAGCATGGCGAAGGACAGAAGAAGCTTGATTCCAAAAAGATTGGCCCATTTTAGGTCCTTAAGAAGATTAATTATAATGCTTATGTGCTTGACCTGCCCGAAGATATGAAGATTTCCAGGACTTTCAATGTTGCTGATTTATTACCTTTCTATCCCGATGATGATAACTTAAGGTCGAGTTCTTTTGAAGTGGAGGGGATTGATGCGGAGCAACTAGCACTTCAATACCTGGAAGACTTGGATCGCTGCAAACCCAAGAAAAAGGATCACGACCATGCCATTTCCAGCACGCCCACACTAGCCTCTAGCAGGCCAGGATGCGAGACACACCCAAGGCTAAGAAGTATAAGCACGCCCGTGCCACTTTTTGGTCTACCTGCGCCAGCCTCTGGAAGTCCAGAGCACGCCCATGCCGATAAGTCCAGTTATGACTCGAGCATAAGCACGCCCGTGTCACTCCTAGCATGCTCCGTGCTAGCCTCTAGAAGTCTAGGGCATGCCATGCCATGTCTAGCATGCCCGTGCTGTCGACCTTTCTAGGGTTTTGTCTAGTTATGACTTTGTTTTATTTTTAGGGTTTTTTTTTTATGTTTTAGCCTAAACTTATAGATAGGTTATTTTGTTATTATGAAGAGGACACTATTCATTGATCATTATTCATATTCAACAAACTTCCTTGAGAGCTTAGTTCTCTAATTCTTTCATCAAATCAAACGTCATTGATCAAAACTCCTGATGAAGTATAATCGTTATTCCTACTCACGTGACCGTTCTGCATCATATGTCCATTGAAATTTTTTCTAGGATTAGAGGTGGCTCGCTCTCAAATGTTATTACTCTCACTCAGCATAAACATGCATTGGACATCTTGTCTGATTTTGGTTTTCTTACTGCAAGATCGACAAAAACTCCAATGGATTCTAAATGCGAACTTAGCTCGATACATGGTGAACTTTTATCTAATATTTCTGCATATAGAAGGTTGGTTGGGCATTTGCTTTATCTCACATCTACCAGGCCTGACATTTCATTTATTCTCCAGCAATTAAGTCAGTTTCTTGATAAGCCTACATCTCTTCATTTATAATTAATTCATCGTGGTCTTCGCTATATCAAGGTTGTTCCAGGAGCTGGTTTATTTTTTCCTGCTTCTTCTTTCCAGCTTAAAGCCTTTAGCGACTCTGATTGGGCTGGTTGCTTGGATACCCGTAAATCCATTACTCAATATTATGTGTATATTGGAGATTTTTTTTTGATTAGCTGGAAAGCTAAAAAGTAATCGACGATTTCACGTTCTTCCTCCGAGGCTGAATATAGAGCCCTTGTTTCAACAACATGTGAAATCCAATGGCTTCATTTTCTCTTAACGGTTTTCACATTTCTCACACCTAACCAACACTACTTTTCTAAAATAATAAATCTGCTCTACAAATTGCCGCCAATCCGACATATCATGAACGTACCAAACACATCAAAATCGATTGTCATTTGGTATGTGAGAAGGTTTAGCTTGGCTTAATAAAACTTCTTCATGTTTCTTCTACTTCTCAAAACGCAGATATTTTCACCAAACCTCTCCTTGTTGCTTCGTTCGTGCCATTTTAATCAAGTTGGGAATGGTGAATATATATTCTCCAGCTTGCGAGGGTGGGGGGGGGGGGGGGGGCGGGTATTGGATCATCCAGAAGATTCCAAAAACTTAGAAGAAGAAAAATCCAACGCTAATGAAATAACATAGCTTAGCTGGTTTTCTGTTGTAACAAGTTATAATGCTTTGCTTAGTTGGCAAATTTGTTACTAGCTAGATATTTATAATCTAAAGTGTATATTAAACATATGGTAACTTTCTTTTTCGATTATTCAATGAGACATTTTCATTACTTTTCTACAATTTCACAAAATATGCAATTAACATAAAGGATTTTTTTTTTGGTTGGTGAGAGATGAGAATCAACTGAAATCAAACCAACTTATGGATTTTGTTTTTGTTTCCGATTTCTTGTTTTTTATCTTTTGATGATTCATCAAAGGAATTAGGTAAGTGGAGAGAGAGTGGGAAGGAGGAGAAGGCAAAAAAAGAAAAAAATAATGAAATTCAGGTTGTAGAACCCACTTATTTTTAATTCTAAACCTTAACCTTAAATTGGTTTTAGGGTGCAATTGCTACTAAATATGAAAATTAGGGTATTCATAACAAAAGCTAAATTAGAGTAAAACTGTAACTACTCACAAAGTTCAGAGTGAAATTAATGATTAAATCGTTATTTGAGTCTGGGACCTAACTATGTAAATATTATATAAACATAAGGTACTTTAAATATTATATAGACTGATATCATTATACATTTAGAATATCTCTTACATGATATGCACACCTAGAATTTTTAAAAATAGGGAGTGAATCTACTATAAATGAACACATGAATCTATACAAAAACAACATAAATTATTTAACTGCATTCAAGTCACTTTCTATCTCCTTATTTTCCAACCTCTAGTTTTTTATATTTCTCTCATGTTTCTCACACATTTGCCTTTCTCCTCCTAAACTCTTCTTATTCTCATCTCTTCTTTCAAACTAAATAGGTCTCGACCCATTTGCCCACTTATCCTAAGAAACTTTTGATTAGACTTGAATCAGCGGTTCAAAATTTTTAAAATATTAAACCTGGACTAGCCCTTGAACTGCCGGCTGCGGTCCGTTTTTGGTTCCGGCTAGTTTTAGTGAGGTTCCGATCACGATTTCTGGCAATATATATTTTTTTTTCAAAAATAAAAATCAGTTAATGTTACATATTTCTTTTGAAAATATAAATATGAATTTAAAAAATACTAGCAAATTTTATTTTAAATAAATTTTAGAATGCTCATATTCATATAAGAATAAAATTAATTAATTTTACAAAATAACCAAATAAATTATCACTTTATTTTGTCTAAATGTTATTAATTAAATAAATTATTAGAAAATTTTGAAAATTGCTTCAAAAGAATGTAATTTTGAACTTAATAAACAATTGAAAAGAAAAAAAAAGTTAAAAACAATATAAGTTTAGGCTAAATATTTCTTTTTTTTTTTTTTACCGTTTTACTTTTTAGATTTTTAACTTTTAAAGTAGTGTATTTTCAAAAAAAAAAAAAAAAATCTTAAGTATATCATATAGTAAAATATTATTGAAATTTTTAGAGGTGTATAGAATAGTCTAAGTGATTATCATTTTGAAAATAAAAAAAAAAAATTTTCAATTCAAATCGGGCTGGAACCGCCGATTTCGGGCCAAATCAAATTCAGATTTTAACATTCACATGAACCTTAACCGACCCTTGAACCGTCGGTTGAACTGACGATTTTAGCCGATTTCAATTCATTTACAGTATGGTTTGATTCCAATTCGATTCTGATTCAAAATGAACCGTTGTCCGTGCCTACTCTTTATGGACATGTGCCAAATAGATCCAAAACCATTTTTTGGACCAAACGGATACAACGGTCCATAAAATAATCTTTAAAAGAAATGACAATGCTGCATTTTTAAGCAAAGTTTTACAAAACTACTAATCAAGTATCATTCTTACTTGACCCGATGAGTTGTGATTCTTCATAAAGGCATGAAATAATTAGATATACTTTGTGTATATATATATATATATATATATATATATATATATATATATATATATATATATATATATATATATATATTTTAGGAATTATATATTTTTTTCATAATGATATAAATGTGAATTTAAATGATAAGGAATAATATTGAACTTTCTTTTTGAATTTCTCCGCAATATATAATTTATTTAAAATTGAATTCTTGGATTGATTCTAATAGGAATTTCCAAGTAAACAATTTGGCTGAAATTTAATCAATTTTTATTCAATAACTTGATAAGGGTTTCAATTGATCATATTTTAATCTAAAAATGGGCTTCAATTGATCATGTGGTTGATTTGTTTTGTTAAAATCAATATGAAAGTTCAATTTTAAATAGATTGTATTATCAACAAATTTAAAGGCAAATTGAGGTCATCATCATCATTATTATTATTATAATCATCATCATTATTATTAAAACAAAAAAAATAAAGATGGGAGCACATCCCCTTACGGACTTGAGGTCACGCATGCATGATTAGGCTTAGGGCAATGGCTTATGAACAACTGTGGCATAAACCAAAAGGGAAAAAGAAAAAAAAAAAAAAAAGACACCCACTTTTCTAAAAATCAAATATAACTTAATTTATTAACACATATTATCCAAACTTAAACACATACATATAATGTTTTGAAAAAAAAAAAAACATTCATATAATTAATTTTATTCCCAAAGTCTCACCATATATATTACTCACATAACATACAACAATAAATACATTGCATAGGACACACGAAAAGCCCTGAAAATAGAAAACCAACATTCGAATCTTAGGCTAAACCCAACTCTTGAAAAGCTGAATTAACACGAAAATACTTTACTTATTTCTTGGAATAGCCACAGCACAGAGAGGGTTCTTCATTTCACAAGAAAGTCTTAAAACTTCACTTAGGTCAACTGGGTTGGCCATGTCTTGAACCCATTCAAAATGATGCACCAACTTAGCCACCCAAAGGTTAACCGTGGCGAGCCCCAAGTTCTTGCCAGGACAAACCCTACGACCAGCCCCAAATGGTGCAAGCCTAAGATCACCACCTCTAACATCCACGTCAGCACCACCTAGACTCTCCATAAACCTTTCAGGCTTAAACACCATTGGATCTTCCCATATTTTTGGGTCATGGGTTATGGCCCACATGTTGACCATTGTAGTTGTGTTCTTGGGGACCACCATGCCATTGCTGAGGTGTACATCTGATGTTGATAACCGCGCCCAAGATAGTAGGGGCCCCGGTGGATGCATACGTAGGGTTTCCTTGACTACAGCTTGAAGGTAGGGTAATTTTGATATTACAGCATCAGTTACAGTGCTCTTGTCTCCTACAACCAAATCAACTTCATTTCTTAGCGTGGCTTGAATTTGAGGGTTTAAAACCAACTCTGCCATGATCCACTCGGTAAGAAGTGCAGTTGTATCAGTTCCACGAAAAATCATTTCCTGCAAAAGTTCAACTTAACCCTTACACTTAATCTCCTAATATAAATGGTTAATGTACTAAAAATAAAAATAAAAATGCAACAGGAGAACTGCATTTAATTAATTAGATATAATACGAACCCAAAGAACGGCCACCATATCATCTTCTTGGAGTTTCTCATCTCCATCCAAAGAAAGCAAGACATCAACAAAATCAGAGTTATCAAGAAGCTCTTTAGGTTTTTTACTCTGATCATAATGTTCTTCAATAATCTGCTTTACTAGTTTATTGACTTTAGGAACAAGAACAGAGCAACGTTCTTTAACATGAACGGGATCATAAAAATGGTTAAGCCAGGGAAGATAATCAGACCAATTAAAAGCACCCAAAAGCTCAAACCCTTCGCTAACAAGCTCATGCAATTCTTTAGTCTCTTCACTAAATTGCATAAGATCATATCTTTTTCCAAAAACAGATCCCATTATATTATTAAGAGAAGCATTTTGCAGATGTTTACGTAAGGAAACAACTCCACGTAAAGACTGCTCTTTTTGAACCAGACGCAACATAATATCACAAGCTTGTTTGCGCCAAGGCTCATGAGCCAAAATACGCTTCGGCGAAAACAAATGAACAGATGATATTCTTCTTAGCAGACGCCAATAAGCCCCGTTCGGGGCGAACCCAATGGCTCGACTAAACATGAGGCTTTTAGCAGATTGCTTGATGGGTCTATTAGCAAAATTAGTAGAGGTTAAAATTTCACGAGCAATATGAGGATCTGAAGTTACAACAGCAGGAGTTGAACCTATACTAAAAGCCATGAGCTGTTTGGCGGATAAAGCTGAAGCCATGCGAGAAAGCGTACGATGAGGTAACCCATGGCTTAAACTTAATAAACTTCCAAACCAGGGTAGGCCTCGAGGACCTGGAATTGAGATAATACCCATTTGGTTTCTACAATTTCTCCAGGCAAGGCCGCCATTGGAGAAAAACCAAGTTGAAGAGGTAATAACAAGAAAAGAGATTAAGACAAAGAACAAGAACATAGGATTTAAGAGGTTATGGGTTTGCAAAGTAGCTGGAAGGGTAAAAACCCACCAACTTGAGTCCAAAGAAGCTGATGACAAATCCATATAGAGAGAGATAGAGAAAGAAATTATGGAGTGGTGGGTACAAAGAAGAGAAAGTAGAGGTTGGTCTTAAAGAGGAAGGGGAAGGGAAGGGGTTTATATATAGTGGCGGAGAATGGCAAAAGTGTAATAAAATGAAGTTTATGGGTTTCTATGGAAATTGCGTATTAAATGGGGATATAATTACTTTTTCTTCTTTTATTAATCGTTAGTTAGTATGGCCAGTCAAAGTTAATCAGTGAGACTGAGACCTACTTAGTTTTATGGCAATTTTACAAAATGAGTAAAAAAAAAAAAGAAAATTTATGTAAATTAAAAGTATTTAACAAAAGGGTGCCACAGTGATACTGTAAATTGTCAGTAAATTAATTTAGTCAAATGGTAGTAAATGTCACTTTTGAAATTTATTTTTATAATATGTTAGTTTGACTTTAAGATTTAAATTATAGTCAATTTGTGATATATTTCTACTATTGTCCACTTTTTCTTATTGGCAGAGCATTAATTTATGAATATTTCAGTATTTTAATATATTAGTGTTTCCTTTTATATTAATTTCCTATTTTAGTGTTTTAATATTTTAGTGTTTCTTTTTATATTAATTTCCTATTTTCACCATTATTTTCTTTTTTTAGTATGAAAAATAATCTACTGTCGTTTTTTCAGCTCTTAATATTTTTGGATGGTTCTTTCTCCTTTTGTTGCCGTCTATTGTTTTCTTATTGTTTTTTCTCCTTTTGCTGTCTTTCTTCTCATTATTGTTGTTGTTTCATATTTTCGTTTTCTATTCATAAGTTATGTTGATTTCTATTTTTGATCTGTTGTTTATTGTTGATTAATATCTTTATCAATTTTTTATACAATCAATAACTACTGTAGAGATAAAGTAGGGCTCTTGATTTTGTTTGGATTGATACAATACAGTATATATATATAAATATACACTGTATTTACTTGGTTTGATCCAATGTGTTAATTGATGTATATATATCTATTATGTATTTAGTTGATTTTACAGTATTTACTGATACAATATATATATACCGTATTTATTTAGTTTGATCCAATGTGTTACTTGGTGTATATATAGCTATCATGTATTTAATCTATTTTACAGTATTTACTGATACAGTATATATATACATCGTATATACCATGTATATCATATTTACCTTGCTGTTGTTGCAGTCGCCGGTCATCAGTAGCATTACTGATCATCATTGTCGTAGTTAAATTACATAAATTGTATAGAGATTTGTTCTTACAAATTTCGTGTTTCATTGTGTTTCCTTTTTTTATTATTTTTTTCAGTATTTCCTTTAGTTCCCGGTGTTCTCTTTTTCTCGGTGTTCCTTTTTTTTCGATAATTCTTTTTTTTTTCAATGTTTCCTATTTTAAGTGTTTCTAGCGTTTTCTTTTTTTTAGTGTTTCTCGTTTCTCTTACAAGGTCAGTTTTGGTATTGCTGAATTATTTTGACTGAATTTATTACTATCTTAATATGTATTCTTTTATGACACTCAGTTAAAAGTGGAACATTAAATATGATATTTGCTTAAAAGCTCCATTAATTTATTTCACTTACAAGTATAGAGAGACCTAATGGATTGAAATAATATTGAGGTCTCGAACTCGAAAACTCTCATTTCCTACATCTTCTATAAAAAGTAAAAAGACT
>NC_143159.1:13377132-13414011 GCF_041381405.1 Jatropha curcas
AAAGTAGGAGTGGCAACCACTTGGAGATGGTCCTTCAACCAAACCTGAGTAATGGATCCTTTCTATTACAAAGGAACAGGCCAAAAAGAAGAAAAGATAAGAAATAGAAAAAGAAGAAATACCTGAAGAATAATAGGAGAAACCGTCCAATCCTCAAAGCCTAAAGCGACTCTGTCGAGGCTCCTGATAGTTTCTGCCAGCACAATACCACCTATGCAACCCATATCCTCCATCTGCCGAACCATGGGACAAAGTCGCAAATCCCCGTAGCCCGGATCCTTGTTGAACAAGAAGCCAGCCAATAAACAAAAAACCAAGGCCCGCATCCTTAGCCTCATCCGGTCTGGGTCATCTGAACAGACCCCTGAAAACTCATCAATCAGGGGCAACAAAATTGCTTTCTGATCACCAACAATCATGGCCCTAGCTTGTGGTCGGCTGAACTGAAACAGGTTCTCAAACGACCGAACATACCCGATCTTGACTTCATGCCTGACCAAAGGGGCATTGGGGGTCGCACCCTATGATAGCACAGAACTCCTCAAAAAGAGGACACATCTCCTCCATCATGGCTCCGAACCGGAAAACATGGGCCTTAGGATCCCAAAGTCTGATGCAGGCCCATAAAAAGTTCCAGTCGATCACCACCCCCCTGAGCGTAACGATAGGAGAGAGACCGTACCTCCCCAAGTTGATCTTTTCGACTTTGGAGAGACTCCTAATCCAGCTGTGCATGCTGTGAGTAAAAAAAGGATTCATTCTTTGAAGATAAGAAGAAGAAGAGAGAAAAGGAAGGATGAATGAAAAACCAAACAAGAAACTTGTTTTTATAGAAGAATGCGCCGAATGATGGCGGCAGCTGCCGCCAAATTGTCACCGAACGAGGGCGGCAGCAGCCGCCAAAACGTCAGCGGCAGCAGCCGCCGACGGCGGGGGCCACAAAAAAAAAAAAAAAAAAAAAGTACATCCGAAATGGTGAAACCCCATTTTCATTTCAAACATGCATACATATTTTCAATACTAACCAAGTGCAGGTACGAATAAAATTCAATACAAAAGTACAATGCAGAAGCACCATCAAAGGGGAAGTTTTGAAGGGTAATCATGGAAAGGATCCAGCAAAGGGTACCCAAGACTTCAAACAGTACCGAGGCAAAGCCGATTCAAGGGGTTAGGGCCAGAATGATTTCTCCAGAAATGGAAGGTGCTCCGACAGAGAGGTGTCTGAATTTTGAGCTTAAAAGCGACAGAATAAAGAAGTTATGGTTGGGTCTGCACAGTCACGATGCTATCCCTACACTACTCAAGTCATCTCAGAATCAAGTTGCCTCGACATTCTTTATGGAGAGGCTGCTTCTAGAAAGAAAAAAAAAAAAAAAAAAAAAGGGAAAAATGGGTCAAAAGGAACCTCTGCACAAAAGAAAGAAATCAAGGACAAAGCTACAGGAAATCAAGTTGTCAAAAAACGGGTCAACTGCAAGCTCTCCGTTAAATTCAAACCCATCAAGGGTAGATGACAAATCATCTCAGCCATAAGGACAAAGACCACAGCGGCTGCTCACATTTTGAAAAGCAAGTTAAAAGAAGCAGTCATTTCCACAAATTGGATGACAACAAACAACTTGAAAATGAAGCGCCTAACATGGTACAAGTACAAGTGTCCTTATAAACAAGGATCATTTCTCAAAACAAAGGAAAGGAAGAGTCTCCTCAAAATTCCTTATGGAGAGGAGAACCATTGAGGAAATAAGTTTCAAATTCAGAGGAAGATAAAGTTCAAGAAAAAGAATCAAATTAACCTCAAGAATTCAAACATGGTGAAGCCAAAGCATAAAAGCTTCTTCAACACTCAAGCCACTCAAGTTACCACCACAATGTGGGTATTCAAAACTCTTTGTGATGAATACAAGTCATATTTCAGTCAACCAGTGGTAAAACCACTACAACAACAAAGTCAGATTCGCCTAAGGTCATCACTATCATACGAACTCGAGTCAATAAGTTGATTCAACATCAAATCGGGAAGGAACCCCACAAAGACACCCAGTCGGGAAGGAATCCCACGAAGAAATCAAGCCAGAAATGAATTCTGCATCAACATCAAATCGGGAAGGAATCCCGCATAGACATCCAGTCGGGAAGGAATCCCGCGAAGAAATCAAGCCAGAAATGAATTCTGCATCAACACCCAGTCAGGAAGGAATCCCGCGAAGAAATCAAGCCAGAAATGAATTCTGCATCAACATCAAATCGGGAAGGAATCCCGCATAGACATCCAGTCGGGAAGGAATCCCGCGAAGAAATCAAGCCAGAAATGAATTCTGCATCAACATCAAATCGGGAAAGAATCCCGCATAGACATCCAGTCGGGAAGAAATCCCGCAAAGACATCAAGCCGGGAAGAAATCCCGCAAAGACATCAAGCCGGGAAGAAATCCCGCAAAGACATCAAGCCGGGAAGCAATCCCGCGGAGAAATCAAGTCGGGAAGGAATCCCGAAGAAATCAAATTGGAAATGAATTCCACAATCAGCATTAAGTCGGCATTGAATTTTGCCTCAACAGCAAGTCGGAAATAAATTTCGCACCAAGACGGAAAGGAATTCCGCACTAACATCAAGCCGGAGATGAATTCCGCATCAGCCGAGCACGAAGTTCGCATCCTGGAAGGAACTACGAAAGACCTGATTCTCCCCATCCCCCGAAGAGCTCTTGGAGATACGTAGGCAGCCACAAAGGCCCGGTCACAAACATAAGTTTGCATCATAAATAACATTTTCTCTTTGCCAACATAAATCCATGCATTTGATCATTTTATTTAAAAAAAAAAAAAAAAAAAAAAAAAAAAAACAACGGCGGGGTTTCCTCCTCTGCCCATCCTCAAAATTTGCGTTTCGGACAACCACCGACTCCCATAAATCATTTTTATGGTCGACGGTGGGGGGCAACTGCGAATACTCAAATTTTGAGGCTCAAAAAGCCTGTTGGTTGACTTTGCTACAGTAAATTTGACTGTGCTACAATGAATTTGCTACAGCAAATTTAATTGTGCTACAGTGCATTTGCTACAGTAAATTTGACTTTTCTACAGTAACTTTGACTCACAAGGCTCAAAGAGCCAATTTTCCCGGACTGCAAACAGTCCGGCCGGACCGGAGGCCATTTCGGAAGTTCACCGGAAATATGTCAATATGGTACTTGAAACGTCCGGAATTTTACGAGGATCGCGGAACAGGTCCCGGAATATTTTTCGGAAGTCTGAAACTCCCAAAAAGGCTCCCGAAGCGAGGCACGGTGGCCACACCGGCGCCAGCCCACGCCAAGCGCGGGCGGGGCCTCCCGCACCGCGCGCGGGCGAGGCCTCCCGCGCCGTGCGCGGGCGAGGCCTCTCGCCCCGCGCGGGCGAGGCCCCTCGCGCCGCGCGCGGGCGAGGCCTGTCGCCCCACCGACAGGGCGGTAGGTACCGCCTGGCCTGGCGGCAGCTACCGCCCAGATTTTTGAGCGGTGGCTACCGCCATGCCAGGCGGCAGCTACCGCCCGGGACCCGAAAATGGCCTATAAATAGGCCATTTTCAGGCTGTTTTTGACACCTCTTGTCTGTATTGACGGACGAAACCTTCTCCCTCTCACGCTCCTTGCGTCTTCTTTACCGCTTTTTGCATTTAATTTAATTTTATTGCATTTATATTGTGTTATTTGACCACTAAAATAAAATAAAATTAAAAATTAATTAATATACCTAAATGAGGAGCTAAATCTGGAGTTAAGAAGTGGCCGACGATTAAATCAGGTACGTAATTAAAATTCTGCCTATTTAATTTTAGCACTTCATGCATGCTTCTTTTCTACTCTTAATCATTCTACAATTGCATAAATGCATCCACGTCATTATTTTTGGTAAATAAACTGCCTTAATTAATTTGATTAAGCTTAAATGCCCGGTTAATCAATAATCGTGGTATTAAAGTTTAAATCCGACAATATTGGCTAAAAGAGCCTAGTTAATTAATAACTACGGTTCAATTGCCTTATTTCGAATAAATCTGGCTTAAGTCCAATTAATCAATAATTGTGGCTAAAAACCTTAATCGATCACGTTTCGACAATAAATTGTGATTAAGCTCGAACGCCCGATTAATTGATAATCGTGGCATTAAAGCCTAAATCGCACATTTTTGGCAAACTAATTGCCTAAAACAACACATTTTGGCCAAAGGCCTTAAAATCAACCATTTTGGCGACAATCGCCTAAATCGCACATTTTTTTGCAAACTAATTGTCTAAAACAACGCATTTTGGCCAAAGGCCTTAAAATCAACCATTTTGGCGACAATCGCCTAAATCGCACATTTTGCAACAATTGCCTAAATCAAATCATTTTGGCTAAAAGCCATTAAAATCAACATTTTTGGCAACATGCCTAAAAATCAATTAATCTTTGGCGAAATGCCTAAACACTCATGCACAAAGCATACACACACTCATGCACAAAGCATACACACTCATGCACAAAGCATACACAAAATCATGCACAAAGCATACACACTCATGCATAAAGCATACCCATTCAAAGCCCTTCAAAGAAGGCCTATCGAACTACGTTGACTTTGATCTTCCATTCAAACGGAAGTACGTAGGCACGTTCGGGATTTCACCCCGGGTGGCAAGTCGAAATCATCGAAATCATCGAAATCATCGAAATCATCGAAATCATTGAAATCATCAAAATCATCAAAATCACTCAAACATTTCATTAATCCATCATTCACCTTGCAAAACATTCATTCATCGGTTAGTTTATCAGCATGACATAGTCTCGGGATCCATCTCGGGTTTGCATACCATGCCTTACACATTGGGATAATTAATCTAGTAACTAGGTTAATTAAAATTGGAGTCATTCAGGGTTTTTTCCTAGTTTACCCTAAAATAATTAAACAAGGTGGCGACTCACACACTCACGTGCATTTCTTTCTTTTGTCATATGCATCACATGCCTATGTGCTTTTGGGAAAGGGGTTCACAGAAGGTACTGCTTTGGTATGGTGTATCCATGGGCGTCCCAAAAGCAGGTTGAAACTGGTGGGCACGTCAATTACTTGGAATGGTACTTCCATTATGGCTGGCCCAATTGCTAATTTTAGTGTAGCAACCCCCAATACTTCCCTTCGGGTGCTGTCATATGCTTTCACTATCTGGTCAGATGGAATGAAATCTGTTTCCTCCAAACCCAGACAGCTGGCTACCCTCAATGGACAGACGTTTAGTGCTGACCCATTATCAATGAGAACCATGGGCACAGTTTTGTCTCTGGTCTGAACAGTAATGTAAAGGGCATCATTGTGACTACCTCCTTCCGTGGGTAAGTCATCATCAGAAAACCCGATGTTTTGAGTTTTTGATAATTGGGTGAGGGTGGATACCAACACTTCGGGGCTAACCTCCACCGATGTTTGAAGTTGACTCAAAGCCTTGCAAAGAGCTTGGCGATGAGGAAAGGATGATGCTAGAAGTTTCCAAATCGATACCCTAGCTTGTGTCTTCTTTAACTATGAAAGTATCGGGTCTTCCTTTGGTTCGTCTGTCCTCTCGTAAGGCTTATTTCGGATTTCGTCCAAGACCAATGGTTCATATTGTCTCCCGCTCCTGGTTATGGCATCGAGCTCCTCAGTCAGGTCATTTAGATCTAGGACACAGATTTCGTTCTTTTCTAGGAATAGCTCGAAAGGATCGATCAATTCCTGGTCAGGAACAATAGCATTTACCCCGTGATTTGGTAAGGGATTAGTGCTAATGTTTGGGTTCCTTCTCGGAATAATAGAACCATTGTCTACTAGATCTTGGATGCAGTTCTTAAGCGTCCAACACGCTTCAGTCTGGTGTCCATTACCCTGATGGAACTCACAGTATTCGTTGGCTCTGTAGTTCCTTGGTAAGGGGTTGGGTGGTGGCCTTGCTTCCAAAGGCTTGATGTAGTTTGCTTTGACAGCCTCTCGGAATACCAAAAGGATTGGCATGCCGAGATCAGTATATGTTCTTCTTGACTGGCCGCCATTTCTCATGTTTCCCATGTTTCCCACACGTAAAGGATTCGTGGGGGTGATGCTTGCCACTTCGTGGACTTTTCCGGGCTGGCTAGGTTTTTGGTATTTTGAGGTTCCCGAGACTTCCTTCAGTTGCCCCATTTGAAGTAAATCCTTTACCTTCGTAGCAGTGGCAATGAGCGACTGAAACATTGGTAGGTATTGTGTTTGAAGCTGTGACTAGTAGATAGGCAGTAAATTCTTGATTATTATGTCAACTTGTTCCTGTTCAGAGGGTCGGTTGATCATTTGAGCGGCCTTGGCCCTCCACCTCATAAGGAACGAGGAAAAGGGTTCATTATTTTTCTGTTTGGTGGTTTCCAGCTCTCTTCGAGTAACATCCACCTCCATATTATAGCGGTACTGTGAATTAAATGCATTACAGATGTCTTCCCAGGTCTTCATCTTAGACCGATCTAGGCTAACAAACAACCTCAAAGCAGCACCAGTGAGTGATTGTTGGAATAACTGAGCAAGGAGCTCGCTGTTCAGTCTAAACGGGTTCAGGGCACCCACATACATTTTCAGATGCGTTTTAGGACAAGTGGTTCCATCAAATTTGTCCATGTTGGGCATCTTGAATTTTGTAGGTAATCTTGCTTCGGGGAACAAGGACAAAGAGTCCATGTCCACCACCTCTTTGTGTGTTTTAAGGGCAGTAACAGATCTTTCTAAGAGTTCTAGCTTTTCTCTCATTTTCTGAGCTTCGAGCTCAGATGCAGTTTTGGCGGGTATGTCATCCAAGTTATGGTTTGAAGATGATTGTGCAGCATTAGGTCTTTGGCTAGAGGCAGCAGGACCCTTTTCTCCAACCGAGGCCCCATTTCCATTACCATTACCCAGTTCAGCTATTAAGGCGGTCCTTTGGGCAGCCAATGCCTCATTCATTCTAGCTTGCATTCTGACTTCTAACTGTTCCATAAGGGTTTGGATGTCAGCTAGTGATGCCATTGGTTTAGTTGAAGTTGATGAGATTGGTGATAACACTGTAGGTGTGGCTGGCACTGACGTCGGCACTTGAACAGTGGGTACCTGTAAGTATGAGGGTAGTTGTATTAGGGTACAGTAGGTGGTATTGTGTGTCAGGGTAATTGATATGAGGTAGATCGTCTCTTTGTCCAACTGTGCATGCTTAAAACAAGAGAATGTTTTGCGTCCCTTTTGTGTTTATTTAGTGTTTATGATATGTCGTGAATTCGCACAACAACATGTCATAATCCGTTTCAATGAGATGATTCGCATTATTTGGTGCATACAGTCCTAAAGGATAGGTTCTATAGGCTATGACACAAATAGAGAATCGGTTTATTAAGGGACCCTTGAACCTTGAGCATGGATATACCTAACCACAGGTGAAACAAGGAGTTTCGCGTGGGTCCAACAGTACGCATACTCATGGGCCACCCCCAAAAGGATTAGGGATGGTTCGCGGTAACAGGGAGGACGCTTTGGCTGTCCATCGACATAATCAAAGAGACCTGCCGATCAGCGCTACTTGCTATCCAGACTCAGAAGTTTGAACAGAGAGAAGAAATTCATTTGAAATTCATTTTTTTATGCAATGGAGAAAAAGATTCTCAATCGTGCAAATAAATCAACAAGTTTTAATGTCTTAATCATATTTTACAATTAAGTCCAAATTTTCATATCAAGTATTCTTAAGGAAAGAACACTTGATTCGCATTAGGGTATCCTGCAAAACAAAGCATAATAAAACAATACCCTAAAGAAGGGCAGGTTAATTTTACACAACAATTGTAGTCCACTTCATGCAAAATGATTACACCAATTTTCCCCAGCAGAGTCGCCAAATGTGAACCCCTCCCCAAAACATCAAGGCATGTGAATGCATGTAACTAAGGAAGAAATGCACGTGATGTGTGAGTCGCCACCTTATTTAATTATTTTAGGGTAAACTAGGAAAAACCCTAAGTGACTCCAATTTTAATTAACCTAGTTACTAGATTAATTATCCCAATGTTAAAGGCATGGTCTGCGAACCCGAGGTGGATCCCGAGACTATGTCATGTTGATTAACTAACCGATGAATGAATGCTTTGCAGGGTAAATGATGTAATTGGACCAATGAAATGTGTTTTGATGATTTCGACTTGCCGCTCGGGATTAAATCCCCAACGTGCCTACGTACTTCCGTTTGAATGGAAGATCAAAGTCAACGTAGTTCGATAGGCCTTCTTTGAAGGGCTTTGAATGGGTATGCTTAATGCATGAGTGTGTGTATGCTTTGTGCATTTTGTTTAGGCATTTTGCCAAAAATTGATTGATTTGATTTAGGTGTTTGTTGCCAAAAATGTTGATTAAAGGCTTTTAGCCAAAAGATTGATTGGGCAATTGTCGCCGAAATGATTAGGTAATTTGATTGCCAAAATGATTGATTTTACGCGATTGTCGCCAAAATGATTGATTTTAAGGCTTTTAGCCAAAAAGAGTGATTTAGGCAATTTGATTGCCAAAATGATTGATTTTAGGCGATTGTCGCCAAAATGATTGATTTTAGGCGATTGTCGCCAAAATGATTGATTTTGAGGCTTTTAGCCAAAAAAAGTGTTTTAGGCAATTTGATTGCCAAAATGATTGATTTTAGGCGATTGTCGCCAAAATGATTGATTTTAAGGCTTTTAGCCAAAAAGAGTGATTTAGGCAATTTGATTGCCAAAATGATTGATTTTAGGCGATTGTCACCAAAATGATTGATTTTAAGGCTTTTTGCCAAAGCTTTTGATTTAAGCGATTTGTCGCTAAAAAGTGGTTAATCTAATTTATAAGCAATTTGTTTGCCAAAAATCGATTGAACCGTAGGCAATTTATTGCCAAAATATGATTGATTTAATTTGTAGGCAATTTGTTTCCAAAACGTGATTGATTAAGGCTTTTTAGCCACAATTATTGATTAATTGGACTTAAGCCGGACTGTTCGAAACAAAGGCAATTAATCGTAGTTATTAATTAACTAGGTCTTTTAGCCGATATTGTCGGAGTTAGGCTTTAATACCACGATTATTAATTAACCGGGCATTTAGCCTAAATTTATTTAATTGAGGCAGTTTATTTGCCTAATTATGATGTGGATGCATTTATGCAGTGGTAGAGTTATTTAGGAGTAGAAAAGAAGCATGCATGAAGTGCTAAAATTAAATAGGCAGAGTTTAGTTCATGTACCTGATTTAATCGACGGCCGCTTCTTAACTCCAGGTTAAGCTCCTCGTTAAGGTAATATTAATTAATTTAAATTTTAATGATCACTTAACAAAGCAAAGAAAGCAATAAAGCTAAACTAAAATGCAGAAAAGCAGTAAAGAATCGCAAGGAGCGTAGGGGAGAAGGAGCGTCCGTCAACACAGACTGAGTGAGTAAAAACGGAGGCCCCGGGGCCAATTTTATAGGAAAAAAGGAGACCCGAGGACGGGCATGCCCGCCCTAGAGGGGGCGGGCGTGCTGCCCCTTGAGGGCGGGCTGGACCGCCCTTGAGGGCGGGCTGGCCAGCCCTGGGGGGGCGGGCGTGCCCACCCCTGAGGGCGGGCACATCGACCCGTTTGCTTTTTTTCTCGTTCCGGAGGCTTTTTCGGGAGTTCCAGACCTCCAAAAAATATTCCGGGACCAGTTCCGCGATCCTCCAAATTTTCCGGACATTTCAAGTACCATATTGGCATACTTTCGGTGAACTTCCAAAATGGCCTTTGGTCCAGTCGGACTGTTTTCAGTCCGGGAAAATTGGCTCTTCGAGCCTCAAAAATTGGGTATTCACAGGCGACTGCAGCCGTCGCCGGCGATAGTGGCTACCGCCGCCTTTAAGGGCAGCCGCCACCGCCGCGGCCGGGAAAACTGGCTTTTTGAGCCTCAAAATTTTAGTATTCACACCAAACTGTGAACCCCTACCCCAAATATCATAGGCATATGAATGCATGTGACTAAGGGCAAACATGCACGTGAATGTATGAGTCGCCACCTTGTTTAATTATTTTAGGGTAAACTAGGAAAAACCCTAAGTGACTCCGATTTTAATTAACCTAATTACTAGATTAATTAACCCAATGTTTAAGGCATGGTCTATGAACCCGAGGTGGATCCCGAGACTATGTCATGCTGATAAACTAACCTATTGATGAATGCTTTGCAGGGTAAAATGAAATAATTAGACCAAATAAATGTTTATGTGATTTCGACTTGCCGCTCGGGGTTAAATCACTAACGTGCCTACGTACTTCCGTTTGAATGGAAGATCAAAGTCAACGTAGTTCGACAGGCCTTCTTTGAAGGGCTTTGAAGGTGTATGCTTAATGCATGAGTGTGTGTATGCTTTGTGCATGTTTGTTTAGGCATTTTGCCAAAGGATCGATTGATTCGATTAGGCGTTCGTTGCCAAAAATGTTGGTTTTAAGGCATTTGTGCCAAAAATGGTTGTAGGGCGATTTGTCGCCAAAGTTGATATTTGGGTTTATTATTGCCAAAATTGATGTTCGGGCTTATTATTGACGAAATTGATTTTGTCGGGCGATTTGTCGCCAAAATGATTGATTTTAAGGCTTTTAGCCAAAAAATGGTTCATTTTAAGGCATTTTGCCAAAAATGGTCGATTTTAAGGCTTTGAGCCGAAAATGGTTGATTTTAAGGCATTTTGCCGAAATTGATCGATTTTAAGGCTTTTTGCTGAAAATGGTTGATTTTAAGGCTTTGAGCCGAAAATGGTTGATTTTAAGGCATTTTGCCGAAATTATTCAATTTTAAGGCTTTTAGCCAAAATGAGTTGGTTTAGGCAATTTGTTTGCCAAAAGTGTTGATTGGGCGATTGTCGCCGAAATGATTGATTTTAAGGCTTTTAGCCAAAATTGGTTGATTAATTCAAGGCATTATGTCAAAAAATTGATTTAAGCGATTTGTCGCTAAAAATGGTTAATCTTATTTTTAGGCGATTTCTTTGCCAAAAAATTGATTAAACCGTAGGCAATTTGTTGCCAAAATGTAATTGATTAAGGCTTTTAGCCACAATTATCAATTAATTGGACTTAAGCCAGATTTGTTCGAAATAAGGCGATTGAACCGTAGTTATTAATTAACTAGATTCTTTAGCCAAAATTGTCGGATTTAAGATCTAATATCACGATTATTAATTAACCGGGCATTTATACTTAATCGTGCTTAATTAAGGTAGTTTATTTACCTAAATAATGACATGAATGCATTTATGCAGTTGTATAATTATTAAGAGTAGAAGAGAAATATGCATGAAGTGCTAAAATTAAATGAGCACAGTTTTGTTTATGTACCTGATTTAATCGTCGACCGCTTCTTAGCTCCAGATTAAGCTCCTCGTTTGGGAAAATATTAATTAATTTTAATTTGTTTAATTTTAGTGGCCAAGTATCACAACAAAATACAATTAAAATTGAATTAAAATGCAAAAAAGCGGTAAAAGAAATCGCAAAGAGCATGGGGGGAGAAGGAGCATCCGTCAACACGGACCGAGTGGCCAAAAATGAAGAGGTAAGTGGCCATTTATAGGCCAAAAACGGGCCTAGGGCGGCAGGTGCCGCCGGAGGCCGGCGGCAGGTGCTGCCATGTCCGGCGGCCGGAGCCGCCGTGCTCGGCGGCGGCCCCTTGGGCCTTTCACTCCAGAGGAGTTTTCAGGAGTTTCGGACCTCTGAAAAATATTCCGGGACCTGTTCCGTGATCCTCGCGACATTCCGGACGTTTTAAGTACCATATTGGCATACTTTCGGTGAACTTCCAAAATGGCCTTCGGTCCGGTCGGACTGTCCGTAGTCCAGAAAAACATCTTTTCGAGCCTCAAAATTTGAGTATTCACAGCGCCTGCTTCAGATCGAGATGTTTCGACAGCTCAGCAGCAGCCACTATCGTCTCCTCTTGATCCCGATACTGCAGACGATACCTTGGTTACTCTTGCTGACACTACAACACATCCAGCATGTACTCCTCCCGGCGATACGACACTAGATTGTGCAGATGACCAACCTCGTAGATTTGTTTTTGTCCTTTTTAGCTTTTTGTGCCCCGGAGGCCGGCGGCAGGTGCCGCCATGTCTGGCGGCCGGAGCCGCCGTGCTCGGCGGCGACCCCTTGGGCCTTTCACTCCAGAGGAGTTTTCAGGAGTTTCGGACCTCCGAAAAATATTCCGGGACCTGTTCCGTGATCTTCGCGACATTCCGGACGTTTTAAGTACCATATTGGTATACTTTCGGTGAACTTCCAAAATAGCCTTCAGTCCGGTTGGACTGTCCGTAGTCCAGAAAAACAGTCTTTTCGAGCCTCAAAATTTGAGTATTCACAGCGCCTGCTTCAGATCGAGATGTTTCGACAGCTCAGCAGTAGCCACTATCGTCTCCTCTTGATCCCGATACTGCAGACGATACCTTGGTTACTCTTGCTGACACTACAACACATCCAGCATGTACTCCTCCCGGCGATACGACACTAGATTGTGCAGATGACCAACCTCGTAGATTTGTTTTTGTCCTTTTTAGCTTTTTGTGGTTTTTTCAAATTTTGCATAGTACATTACATTAACAATTACATTTTTATATTATTATTGTGTTTTGATTGTGAGATATATATATATATATATATATATATATTATGCCGTTTTCACAGATGCAAAAAATTATGGTTTTTAATATTATTAAATTTTTTTTTAATTGTATATTTGCGACCGAACTGCAACCAAATATAAAACCAATAGCTTTCAACATTTGCGACCACATTTAATAAATTGCGACAGACACAATCTGCAACCCATTTGTGACAGAATTTCAGAAGAAAGACACGACCAACTTTTGTGACCGATACTTCTGTCACAAATTAGCGACTGATTAGTAATTTGGTCACAAAAAATTTTGCGACGAGCACTTTTGCGGCCGATTATTATCGGTGGCAAATCGGTTGTTGATGGTATTTAGCGACCGATTTATTGCATTTTGCGACCGATTTATCTGTCGCAAATGAGCAAATTTTTTGTAGTGAATATAATTAATTTATTTTATGATCTATTGTAACTTTAATAAATTTAATAGTTTTTTAAGGAACATAAAATTCTAAATGCGACAACTAGGAGTATTTCTTTTGTCTTTAATTAAGTAGCTTTAAGAGAAAAGAAAAGAAAAGAAAATGGTAACTTAAAACAACATAAAGGTAGGCGGAATAGCTCACAGTTTCATGACAACGAAGTTAGAGTTCGCACTTGCACGAGATCACACGTGCGAACGAGAATATGTGTCATGTGAAAGGCTAAAAAGACGATCCCAACATTTCATTCCCTTAATTTTCTCCTAGAGAGTTATGATCACAAGGTGTGAATCTCTTTGTTCCAAGTCGCCTTCTTAAAATAATTTTTAATTATTTGTTTTTCTAATTGCTGCAATTATATGTATCTGGTTGTATATATAAATTTAATTTTCAAGAATCAAGAACCACAATTATTACTTGATGATTCTGTTACATGGCTGCAATTATTTGTGTAAGGTTGAGTTGGGTTCAATTTGCAAAATATATATATTTTCCTGGTACTATTTGCATAAATTTACTTCAAGGTGATTGGACAGGATTTAATATATTCATATGCTCCGTTTGTTTTCATAAAATAACTTATAGAAAAATAACTTGCTCCCAAAAAATATTTTTCAAATAATTTATTTTTTGTCGTTTATTTATAATATTGAAAATTAGTTAAGATAAGACCATAAAAAATATTAATAATAATATAAATTTTATAATTTAAAAATTTTATTGTTAAATATGAAAAGAATGCAAAAAAAATATAAATTATGAAAGCCGCTGGTGGCCCATGGTGGTAGCTGGTGGTGGTGATCGGTGGTAAATGATGACTGGTGGTGGTGACTATGATGATCAATAAATTAAAAAATATGGATTTATAAGGTTTGCCAATATCCGAAAAATGTTTTACTCTCTCGAAAATGAGAAGTTGTTTTCCTTAAAAAATGACTTAATTTTCCTTAACCAGGAAAATATTTTCCGTTGACTTATTTTCCTGAAAGCCCCAAACAACGGAAAATTAAGGAAAATATTTTTCTACAAGTTATTTTACGGAAATAAATGGAGCCTTAATTTTCTTTCTTTCTTTTAGGTAAATTTAGTTCTTAAACATAGAAAGAAATTAAATTATATATCAATAAAAAATTTAATTAATATTTTATTCGTTTGATGAAGAATTAAAATGTAAAAATTAATGTAAACTTGAAAAGCTAAATAAATATTTTTTTTTATCATTGGGGCAAAACAATGGGTGCAAAATTAAAACTTTTTTTCAACATATACAAAATATATTTATATTTCACAAAAAAAAATTCCTAAACCGAATTAAATTAAATATATTTGGTTTTTAGTTAAAGCTTCAAACCGAACCAAACCAACTTAAACTATAAATATCCCTGCTATCAGATAGTTTTTTGAATAGTCATGGATGGATATGCTAGTACTTTTGAGGTACTTAATATGCTCGAGCTGGTTTATTAAGTCTAGATAATTATAAATAGGTTTAGATAGATAGAGGTGGTAAAATCAAGGACAATGTTGTTTTTGGTGTCTGAACGGAAAATAGTGACAATTGAGTTTTTGGATTTTAAAGTTTTTTAATTTGATGTCTCCTGATGAAGTGGACAGCTGAATTATATAATAGGACAAAGTGGACCCAATTTTACCTATGTATCCACTTACATGCCTGACAATTAATCCACGTAAACAGTCCAACATAGCAAATAAGATTAATTTACCATTTTAACCTCATTTGTTTTATGTGAAATTTTTATTATTCATTAGTAATAGAAGCAACTAGTATTGATAAGTCCAAGACTGTGGATGAGAAACAACAGTAGCTATGCTATTATCACTATAACAACAAATTAGACACCCTGTTATACTCACCGCAGTATTACATCAAGAATTAAATATCAAAATCCTCCCCATAAATGAATCTAATTCAATAAATATGCTCAATTCAAGGGAGTGTGGATGAGTTTCAAATTGCTTCTCTCTCATTCCCAAACAATAACTAGAAACAAAAGCATAAAAAGAATTATACAATCAATAAAAATGTATAAAAATGTTTTGACAAGTATTACCTTGCAAATTATTCTGAAGCTGACAATTCAACCTTGCTATGTAACATACCAGCTCCATGATCCTCAACTTGACCCTTAGCAGGTAAATTCAACAAAGAAACTGAAGAAGTAGATCCAAAATATGAACCTGTCTCCAAAACCATTGACTCAACTACACAGAGCAGTACTCACCTCTCCATTATCACAACCACCATTACTACCTTCAAACTACCCTTTCCCTCGAAACCAACACCTCCTCTGCATAATCTTCACACTTTTTAACACATCGGCAAATCAGCTCTCACTTGGGTGCGTCAATGTCACGCCCGATTCTAACCACCACAGGAGTTGTCCGCTATGGATCAAGTCAAATCCATCCCATAATGAATTGATTGTCTGCTTTGGATCAAGTCAAATTCATTTCATACTGGATTGACAAAACCCATACGGTTTTGTTTTGCAGGTGAAATGGGAAACTTCCTAAGACGTCAGCCATCCTAGGATTTCTCTTAAGCGAACACACTTAACTCTAGAGTTCTTCCAAGTCTCCAGACCATTCCAGCAAAAGGCATCTTTGATGATTAGTTTTCCTCTTTTTGATATTTGATTCGATTCATTCATGTGTCTCGCATTTCACTATCCTAGCTAGTCTGTCATCCTAGAAGTTAGCCAAGAGCTTTGCTCTACCCTCCCTCTTAGGATTGCTTTGTCGGGTCAAGATGTCACATTCAACTCCTTATTCGACAACATAAAAACGGGGATTCAATTGAGTCAGCTCAGATTGAGTGGAAACAGATTTAATAGGAAAACAAAATAATCTTATACGGGAAGGAGTAGGAGAGAGGCACTGATGCTCATCAAGCATAATAAGAAGGTCTACATCCGTAGAAATAGAAATAAGTGAGTCAAGATCCTAGTTAGGAAGTTGGTAGTTAAGAGTAAATGGGCTGCTAATACGAAAGTGGATAGTGAGAAAAGAAACTATAAGATTGTTGGAGACGATAGTTAATTAGGTTAGGGATTTTGGGGGATTTGTTGATGTTAAAATGGTAAATTGACCTTATTTCCTACGTTGGACTGCTCACATGGATTAATTGTCAGGCCATATAAGTGGACAAGTAGACAAAAGTTGGCCTCACTTCGTCCTATTGTACAATTCGGCTGTCCACTTCATCAGGAGACACCAAATTGAAAAAACTTACAAGTTTAGACACTCAATTATCACTATTTTCTATTCGGACACCAAAATACAAAAAAATGAAAGTTCATGCACTAAAAATAACACTATTCTATAAAATTAATATCAATAATGAGTTTCAGTAGAGTACAAGCTTAGCTCTCTTACTGCTCACTACTATTATTGTCGAAACAGGCCTAAGCCCGTGGGTAGTCCGAGATCGCCTATAATTATTTCAGATCTAAACAAGAGAATTGAGGACCGTTTTTCAAAATAAACTTTTTTTACCTAGACTGTTTTTCATTAGAGCGTGCGCAGACTGAGGTGGACAGGCTCGTGAATTTTATCTCATATATATATATATATATATATATATATATTTTAAATGAAAGTGATCCTTTTATTTATATCTTAAATATGAAGACCCCATGGCCTACAATACCTTTAATCAAATGAGGCAAAGAATTAAAAGAGATAAAAGAAAGAGAAAAATGATGTAGCCTTTGATGAGTGGCCAAAAGTTGTGCCGCTTGATTTCCTTCACGATAGATGTGATGAATGGAAGAGGAGTGGATATGCAATAGATCAGCAACACGTAGCAAAATCGAGGGTCCTGCTCTAGTCCATTGTGCTCGATTAACGCGAGCAACTAGATCCTGACAATTCATTTCCACCTGAATGGGATAAAAACCTGTATCAATGCTCCAGGAGAGCCCCCAGATCAATGCTTCAAGCTCTGCATCATAAGCTGTCCCGGCAGCAATCGTAGAACAAGTGGCAGCAACAAAGTTACCATGGCTGTTTCGGACGATAGCACCCCCCCACTGTTGAAAATTTGTTGAAAGACGCTGCAATATTCAGTTTATAGCAATCTTGCCTAGGCCGAGTCCAAGTAATAATCATTGGCTTTAATTTTTGTTTGCCAAAAGAAGCCGAAACGAAGTGGCAATCAGTTTTTGCTGACCAAGTTGTTGCAAATTTTTTACCAGAATTAGCGATGCTCCAGTTTAATAACAGCCTACTGATATCTTGTATAAGGAGGTCTGGAAAGCAAGCTTCATTACCCCAATTACACTTACAATACATTTTCCACACTGACCATACAATTACCTATGGAACCAAGCGCCTAAGCTTACCCATAGCGAATCTGGTCTGTTACAAAGCCACCAGAAAATCAACGCTTGCCTTAGAGAATTTTGTGGCTCAAGAGTATCTAAGAAAAAAGAGCCAAAATAATTCCAAATTTTGGCAATGATGGGGCAAAAATAAAAAAGGTGATCTGCAGTTGTCTCCAACTTGAAGCAAAATGGGCAACGAGATGGACCATGTATCCCGAATAATTGAAGACATCTCGGTAAAGGTATAGCTTCCCTGAGGAGTTTCCACGTAAATATGGAAAGCTTAAGCGGGAAAGATGAGTCCCAAATAGCATTGCTTGTTAGGCAAGAAGCTTTACTCTTTCTAACATAATCATAGGCTGAAGCAAGAGTAAATTTGCCATTCCTATCTCCTCGCCACACCACATTATTATTTGCAAAATCAACAAGTGGACAGAGAGAGTGAACTTGACAGATCCGTTTCCAAGTGCAAGAGTCGATGAGTTGATATCGCATTTCTCCCTGTCGATGATATTTCTGGAACATATAGTTAGCCCACAATGAGTTTCTCTGCATATAAGTCCACCAGATTTTGAGTGAATAGGCTTGCTGTAAAGAGTTAAGAGATCTTAACCCCAGCCCTCCTTCTTTAGTTGGGAAACACATATCACGATAACTGACCCAGTGATATGTCGAATGATCTACATCATTACCCATATATATATATATATATATATATATATATATATATATATATATATATATATATATATATATATATATATGGATATGTCTGTGTCGCCTGCAGACCAACTATGTTCAGAACCAAGCCTGAACATTAGAGGCTTGTTCCTTATTGAGTCATTTTTGCTCAACCGATTTTGGAATCCAACCCGTGTGGTCAAGCCAAACTGCCCATCTTCAGTGCCTCACTATATTAAAAAATTCAACCACGAGTATTTTACAGATATCCTACTCAAAAGGTTTAAAATGAGTATGAGTTTGACTAGTTTCGAATTCAGATAGTTTAAAATTTATGGGTATTCTATCTTTAAAATTTTTGAATTATATATAAATGGTAAACTTATTAATGGATTTGATATCAACAACTTAGAGAGTTTAAGTAGTTAAATTTTAAGTGGTAGTTTAGATATAGATAGTTTAAATTTTACGAGTATCCATTTCGCTTTCATTTCTAATTACATGTATATTTTATTTAGTTTCTTAATGGATAATAAAGTACATACATGATTTTATATTTTATTTAAATTTAAAGTAAGCTGATGATTCACTTTATTATTTATTGTTCAGAAATGCGAACTGTGTGTATATTGGAATATTAGTTATGAAAGTAAGAGCTAATGGCATAAAAGATGAAAGGCAAAACACATCTAGAAGCCCCTCAAATTTATAAGTTTTAACTATTGAGCTGTTAGAGTTTTATTCGTCCACATGAAGTCGTTGCACAATTATTTTTAGTCACACTAATTCAACCATAGGCCTTAACTTCATTACATCTGGTGTTTTGAAAATCGGACTAGAACTGTTGGCCTGGTTTTTATGCAAATCAGTGAGCTGTAATGAAAAATATAAAAAGTTATTTTTGGACCTTTTAAATTGAGTGAAATAAATGGTTAAAGCAAAATGACATTTTTTTTAAGTTCATGAGTTCGAATTATGCATTTCATAATTCTTTCCCTCCAAAACTTATAATAAATAAAATATAAGTCCAAAAGTTACAAATAAAATAGTATAAATTCTTCTTTAAAATTATATTTTAATATGATTCTAATTTTTAAAATAGTAATTATATAATCAATAATTAGTTAATTAAGTTAATTATTTAATAAATGATAGAAAAATTAAAATTTAATTATAAAAATATCAGAATAAATTATAGTACATAAATATTTTTATATTTCATTTGAGAATTACTGTAACGTTTAAATTGTTATAACTTATATTTAGATATATTTTTATTATGTTGAATTGGCTTTATATAATCCGGCAGATTCACATATTTAATGGGCTGAGTTGAGTTAAAAAACTATTGATTTGTACATAACAAATTGAGTATTTTAAAATAGAAACTTGATCAACTTAACCTGCATACATCCCTATGTGAATATATAATATTTAGTTTGAAGGATAAATAACATAATAAAAATGAGTAATCAATACATTAATGTTTACGATTTAAAAAACAATCATATATTTTTAATTATATCATTACTTTGTTTACGATTTAAAAAACAATCATATATTTTTAATTATATCATTACTTTGTTTATTATAAATTTATAGACATAAAAATCAAACCGATCTGTCTAGTCTAATCTTTTAAAATATTAGATTTAAAGTTATTAAGGTTTATGATTGAGGAGTTTTTGCATGTGTTTTGCCAGGATCAAAACCGAAATGCAATGATGCAATAAGGCTTGGTTAAGGTGATAAATTCGTTTTTATACAAGACCAAATTTATATCCTCCACCTTAATATAATATTGACTCTGTTAAGTTAAATTTGATAAATTTTTTAACTTTTTGTTTAGATAATATTTTTAAAAATAAATTAAACTTAATTATTTTATTTCAATATTGCTTTTAAGTTAAATAAGTATTAATTAAAGAGTAATTCAGTCAATTATCATTTTTTTAAAAAAATTAAGATGATTCAATTATTTTCTCAATTATTCTATAAAGTAAATTAAATAAACTGAGGGAGTATAGATTTAATTTTGTTGTTTGAAACTGAATTTAATTTGGGTTGAAAGTTCAATAAATTGAAAAAGGTGATGAATAAAGCTAGGGAATTATTTTATCTAACCAAGAACCTAACTTGCGGTTCTAACCTTTACATTGAAAAGAACAGTGGGTGGTGGGATCTAGGAAGTAGGAATGAAAATCTTAAAACTAGAAGGCAACTTATTTCCTTCTTACTTCTTTCTTTAGGTCACACATTACAAGAAATGTTTGGTGGATTGTTTTTCATTATCAGTTGACTCATTATTATTTTACAAATTTGGACAAAAATTTCAATGTACGATACCTCAACCTAGGGCATATATTAAAGTCATAAATTGGAAGGAAAGGTATTTTGCATGTTTTCCCATATTAACTATCTAGAAATATGCTAAACACGATTATAAATCCTAAGAATATGGCCACTGGCAGTTACCGAGTCAGACATTAATGCTTTGTTTAGATGAGTGTAAAATATAGGTGAATGTAAAATAAAGAGTGAAAATTTCTTGGGATTATTAAAATCTCTTGTTTGGTTTGGATGAAAATGTGAAGGAGGGTGTAAAATAATTAACACTCCATTTTGAGAAGAAAATGAATAGTATCTTTACGCTCTTATTTTACTTCATCTTCCCAAACATAGCATTCATAAGGCTGTGTTTAGGAAGACGGAGGAAGTAAAATATTGGTGTAAAATAACACTATTCACTTTTCTCTCAGAATGGAGTGAAAATTATGCTAGAAGAGTGTAAAATAATTTATTTTACACATTCCTTGACATTTTCACAAAATCTAACAAGGGATTTCGAAAATCTTAAGACATTTTCACTCCCTATTTTACATCCATCCATATTTTACACCCATCAAACAAAGCATAAATTTAGAGTTAAATAACTTATGTAGTCCATCAGTTTAGCTGCAATTGTAATTTCATCCTTTCTACTTGATAAATATATTGATTACTACATAAGGTTTAGTTCTATTAAGCTACTTAATCATTCTATTCATAAAATATCCTTCCTACCATTAAATGCGGATAAAAATAGTAAATGTTACATATTAGTCCCTCTATCCTCAAATATAAATCCTTTAAGATTTTTGCACATGGATTAAAGAAGCAATTAGTTCTCTTAAATTATAACAAAACCAAAGATGATTTTGACCAAATTATCCTTCATATCAAAACTAAGAGTAACTTATGAAGGTAGTTATTGTATCTAATATCAAAAAACGAAGCAATTGGAAAAAAAATGATAGAGTTAGAAATCAGATATCATAAAATGAGAAAAGAAACACAGAGTAATAAGAGGCACTTATTGTCCCCCTCGACAGGTCATTTAATATCCCTCGATAGTGCGCTGGCGTAGCATTTGCCGGGATATATCTCTTGCTATATCTCCAAGCACGGCCCGGGGCAAGATATCCAAGTCAAGTTCGAGAGAAAAATTAGTCAGTAGTGGCATGGGCAGTATATGATGCTCGCAAGCCCATATCTTTCACATACATTACAAAATGCAAGAATAGATGTTCGAGACATAGTAAATGCATAAGAAGCAAAATCCAAAATATAAAAAGGTAAAGGACCGAGTTCTTACCTCAATGACCTGCTGGTAGCCTATCTTCAAATAGTTACCTCGTATGCAAAGGTTCATACCATTATATAAGTAAGCAAGGGCCACCGCACCCCAGTTATGTTGCATACTGTGTCCAAGTCACTCAGCGGAACGGCAAAGCCAAATATGTGATGTTTCCATGATTGGTGAACAACGTTTTAAACAGCAAGTAAAATTGGAAAGCCCAAGCCACCACATTAATCTCCAAGTCCTCGACCCTGGAACCCATGTGCTTGTATGCATAGTAGATACTCTTATACCTCACCTGGCCTCCAGAAATCATAGGTCTAACACCTATGGCCCACTGAAGAGCACTTAGCAAGTCTCTCACAAGTAACTCGCGAAGCTGGTCACCAAATGATATGGCTCATGTACAAAATCTCAACCTAGTGATAGCGGCAAAGTCCACTGGTGTGATCGCCTTTTTCCCAAATTATAGATGGAAAGTATGAATGGTGTCCATCCACTTCTCGATCAGGTTAAGGATGTCCACCTTCGATGTCCTCCCTTGAGTCCCGGGCGACGTGTCAATAAATGGATAATCTAGTTTGTCGAAGCTAGTCCCTCACAGCCTTAAAAAGGTGACCATACCACTCGTCAATTAAGAAAGCATTGTCGCCAGCCTTGACTCATGACAAATTCGCCTGCATTATCAAAACACAATAAGTCTTGTTGCAACAAACCAAATTATACATGTCTCTTTGTTTATTTTTGATAAACAAGTTTAAAAAGCCAAAAGACAATAAAGAGGAACTAAGTCTGCTAGGCACTAAGAAGTGGCACATGACATTTGTAAAGTGCTTCATGCTATTTCTCCAAGGCTTAAAAGGAAGTCATGCACAAATGAAAGAAGTGGCGTATGCCACCAGAATCGCAAATTTAAGGTAAAAATCCTAGATTTTCATATCAAAAACTATGTTTTCTTATAAATTAAAGGCAAGAAATCATAAGATGGAGTAAGAAAATACCTTGGTAGATTGCTTATTGCATAAATGCCCAGCCATATCGTAATTCAAAGGTATAGAGCTCTCCCGTGGTGGCATGTACTTCAAGAATCGCATCTTGGAACTCATACCCAGACATTGAAGGTCCACGACCTCACCCTTGGGAACCCATTACAGTCTAACTTTAGTGGCATAATCGAAAATTAGGGTTTTTGTTATGAAGAGTTGAGAGAGTTCAAAGAATTCAAAAGGGTTGAGAAGAGTAAATGAGATTCTAAAGGTTTCAAATCCTTTATATAAAATCATTCGGGCTTATTGGGCCAATTAGGGTTTCTGGCCCAACTGTTGTGACACGACTCTTATGCTTAGCTAATAATTCATTTTGACTCATCGTCTAAGCAAGGGCATTAACGCTAGTCACAAGTAATTTTTTGCCAATAGGTAATTTTTCTCGGTTTTGAGTGCCAAGCCGCATTAAATTTAAAGATCACATATTTTTGTGCAAAGTCACACACAAATCACCAAAAGTACGCATTTCAGTGCAAAGTCAAATAATCACATATTTTTATGCAAAGTCAAGCTTTTTCACACGTACACACCTTTTTCGGGCATAATCAAGAAATTTTAGTGTTAACCAGTAGGCCTAAGGCTTCTTTCCCTTTTAGCAAAAATTACTTTTTACAGGTAAAAAATTACCTTGAACATCATCTAATGTGATGCTTTCTCAGATCATACCATCTAACGTGGCACTTTCTCGTATCACATCATACAAAGTGACGCTTTCTTGAATCTCACTGTCTAAAAGTGATGATTTCTCATATCAAACTACCTAAAGCGATGTTTTTCTCAAATCATACTGTCTAAAGTGAAATCTTTTCAAATCAAACCGTCCAAAGTGGCACATTTCAAAATCAAGGCATCTAAAGGATGCATTTCTATCATTAAGTCCTTCAAATAATGCATATTCACCATCACATTGTCCAAAGAACAAAAACCTCATCCTTATGGATGTGGTAATTTTTTTACACAAATTGCGAAAGTAAGCATTTCTTACATGTGCATCTACTTTACAGTTTGACGACATCTTGCATAAAGCAAAATGTTAACACCTTCACACAATCACATCACGTGGAAATTGGTCTGTGGCGTCACCGAAACCCTCGATGAGCCTTGCTCCCACATGGTCCATCCTCTCATGATGTGTGCACCAGGAAGCCGATCCCCCATACATGGCCGACCAGTCTATTCGTCACTTGACCAGCCCTCTCATTGTTTTTCCCTTCTCTCTTTTCTTTTCCATACCAACAGGAGACCACCTTGTGGTTTTTCATATCATCCATATCATATCATCAAGTGCACACGGGGGCGCCGATCTCTCCATACCTAGCCAACGGTCGAATTCCATATTTTCATCATTTCGAGGACCGTTCTCACAAACCTATGGTGACCCACTTCATCCCAACTCCACACAAACAAGGCATAACATTATCACAAAACAATTAATCAAGCATTGCAATTAAATGCAAGCATAACAAACAATTAAATATCATGATTCAATTGCACAAATAGACATTCATATTCAATTGCAATTAAATAAAGGAGTAGTAATTAACAACAAATTATAATAATTGATCCTTGGAAAATAAACAAATAGATGAATATATAATAATAATAAATAATATTAATAAAATAATTAAAGAACTTTATTTATTATATATCAAGTTAAAGAATTAATCTAATTAAACCTATTAACTTAATTATTGATTATGACTAGTCTAGATTCTATCGAAATTTCAGCGGAACCTCCCCTAAAATTTGACTAAACCACAATTCTCAAAGCCCATTCATTGGGCAATCAATCAAACTAAATTTCTGTCCATCATAACAATATTCATCAATCATATCCCATCTGCCATTCTTCGTAACTCAACGTCCACTATTTGCATTTCGTCATTTGCTAAAATTTCGTTCCAATACAAATTTCATTAGTGAAGTTGCAAATAGTATAATTATCTATCTTTAATTTCGTCAGCTTCTAAGAAAACATCAAATAATATAAATATTTATTTATTAAATCCATCTCATACCTGTATGTCCTCCGCATGCCAAATTGTTTATATTCCTCTATCAATCATTAAGTTTTTATTATTTTTCTTTACTACCTAATAACTTGCCTTATTAATTACTAACTATTTAATCTTGACTCCTATTCGAAGGATAAATATCTAAGACACACATATACACACTTAATAGTCCTAAAATCAATTAATTAACAATTTATATTAACCAACAAGCATATTCCAATGATATTATTAATTGTTCTATAACCAATTACTTGTCTAAACCATAAATTATAACTCCTCCTAACAATATTTATCAAAATTCCTAAATTAACTTACATAATTATTAGCTAGGAATACTTATTTCAATATCAAACCTTCTAGTTATAACTAATATTCATGAAATATATTAACAATATTCAATTTAATTTAATCAACTAAAAATTTTAAATTTAGAATCTATACCAAAAATGGGGAAATTGGTCTTAGAACGTACCAATTCAGAATCAGGCGACGATTCTATGATCAGTGGGAGGAGGAGAGGATTCTGCCTCTTGGATCCCGTCAGCCAGTCGCCCGACCGGCGCCGTCGGTGGCTGGAAAATCGACTATGGATGAAATTAAGCAACATTTATACCAAAATGCTTGAAATCTCGTGGGGACTACGAATCCATGATCAACTTGGACTGGATGAGCATTATTTAGTTGAAAATGGCCCCAACAGTGGCTTCGCCACTGCCGTTCATGGCGTCTTCGTCAGGCGAGCTTTATTGCCAGAACTGATGGGAGAAAGAGACTCACCGGGAAGAGAGGAGTCGATCGAAGCATGTCCCTCGGCCTCAAGCTACCGGAAACGATGTGGATCGCTGAAAAAAGAAATCGGTGGGTTGCAACATCTTCGAGCGCAATTTTCTCTCGCTTCCGATGTCTACTGGGTTCCTCTCATCGAGCACTTGAAGTTTGGGTGGTTGGTTCCCGGAATCCATGGACGGTGGCCAGAAATAGAGGGGAAATAGGGAAAGGGGGCTGTCATGGGGGGGGGAATGCGACAGGAGGGAAAGAAAGAGGGCCCCTAAATAATTTTGCAGCATTCTAGGGACTTCTAGAGCTTTCTGGGCCGATTCTGGTTCGATTCAAATTGATTTGGCTTGATTCAATGATTTGACTCAGTTTTTAGAGATTTTAACTAGTTTATGGGTCCGGTTTGATTATTTTAATTATTTTAGTTAGGTTCTAGAACATTTTCTCAATTTACTCAATAATAATAATTATAATCATGATAATAATCATGCTATTTGATTTTAAGATAACTAATTTACATAGTAGTCACACACACACACACACACACACACACATACACACACACACATATATAATAATTCAATAGTTAGAGCTCCATATTTATTCTTAAAAATTTTCTAAAGGTTCTCAACTCGGCAATTCCGATAATATGTTTTGGGCTTGAGCTCAACTCCGTAATCTTGGGCTCGAATCAGAATTATACGATATTTGTAGTCCATACAGTCAAAATTTTTGATTTTTTGATTTAATAAAAATTCAAAAGTTTCGAAAATAAAATTACAGGTGTTTCAGTTTCATAAACTCAGTGAATAATAGTAAATAATGCATAACCCAAATAGTCACGCAAAATGCTTTTCAACTTTATATATTAAGCATTCATTCAACCAAGCATATCACACATCATCAACCACCACAATGATATCATATTCAAACAACCACATCAAACAAAGATTGCTCAGTGGCATCATTACTTTCTCATTTCACAAGAAATCCATTAATCATGTTTCATGATAGAGGAGCCCATCCCTCTATCGAACCATGAGGAGTCTATCCCCCATTATGGACCGAGGAGCTCATCCCCTAAATATGAGCCGAAGAGCCGATGCCCCATACAGCTAGTCTTTCTAATCTTACTTAACCAGTCCTCACATTATTTTTCCAATATCTTTCTATTTTTTATCACTAACAGGAGGTTACCTAGTGATTTTGTGTCTCAACCCATTTCATTCCAATTCCACAAGCAAACAAACCATAGTATTATCACATCACAAGTAATCCAAATAATTCATTCAATATAATAAATCATATCGACAATTAATATGCAGCACATGAGTGTAATCATGGGTATATGATTATATAACATTTGTATGGTTGTAATATTATACTTAAATGGTAGATAACGATAATAATAATTGTATTTCAACGATATTATATTAATATATGAAGATAAGAGTTGAGTACTAAATATGCTTAGATAGTATAGGGTGAATGATGCATGTATGTAGATAATGGTATGCACCATTTATTATAACTCAAGTGATAAAAGAAGGAGCCATCCTTCATTTAGATTTGACTAGCGGGATCGATAGACAAACTCGAACGATTGATTGAAAATCGAATTTTGAATTCTAGATCAGTGTATAAATCTTAAGCTTCTGCATCCCGGGGTCTCGTCGGCCGATCGCCGAACTGCCGTCGCTGCATCTACAGTAGCCGAAGAGTCGTGACTGCTTGACATCAAGCGCTCTTCACACGATCTGCCTCGGATTTCACTCAGGAGTGCATTTTTCACGTTTGTTACGCCAGATCAGCTCTCTACCCAGCGGAAGCGGGCTTGAGAGGAGCCTAGTACTGCTGTCGTCATCGCTGCTAATTACAAAAATAAAACTGCATCTCATCCGTGTTCAATGCTCGCCAGAGTTGTGAGTGAGGAGGAGACGCGACCTAAGCAGAGGCGATCCGAGGCTGGAGTTGCAAGTACTATAGATGCTCCTGCGTCACCACCAAGAAGAGATCGCACCTCAACTTCCCACTGCATTCACTGGAGACGAGCACTGAGAGAGAAGCTGGAGCGACGACGAGGAGAAGATGGCTTCTATTGGTTCAGGTGGCTAGAAACAAGAGAGGAAGAGAGAGAGAAAGAGATAGTGGTTGTTGCTGCTAAAACAAAGAAGAAGGAAGAAGAAGAAGAAGAAGAAAAGAAATTTCTAATATAGTCTAGGGTTTTCTAGTTCATTCCGATTCGATACCAACCGGATTTAGTCCAACTCAATAGTTTTCTTTGGTTTTTATTTATTTATAGATTTTTCATTTGGTTTGAGGATTCCAATTTATTCACGGGTCCGATTTAACAATAATAATAAAATATTTCCTTTTAGATTTCATTATATAATCCCATTAGTTGAATTAAAAATTAAATCTTTATATGGAAAATCTATGAAATTTTTTTTTCCGGTTATTTTACTTATTTGTAACCACAGTTATCTACATCAAAACATTGAACCAAACAGGCCCTAAGTGATACGGATCAAGGAAGCAAGGTGAAGGATCCTCTAGCTCTACCCATGGGGCCAATCACAAGAGCTCGTGCAACCAAGCTATGAACAGCCTTGAATGCATTTGCTCAAGAACAAATCACATTGGAGCTTCAAGATCATAATTATGCAAGATGTGAGATTGAACTTGAAGAAGCACCAAAGCTTGTTATGATGCTTGAGGCATGCAATGAGGCTGCCATTTGATGCATTTTACATGATTCTATACTTAGGCAAATGTAGGAGGTTGTTATCTTATTATGAGCTTAAGTATGGGTTGTGTAGGGCCTTCGGCCCATTTGCCCTATTTTGTTTAAATTCTTTTAGTGGACTTAATTAATTAAGTGTAAGGTTGGTTGGGCTTATTTTCTAGAGTAGGGCCAGCCTAAGTTAGTTAATGTTTAAGTCAGGATTGTTTTAAGTAGTTAGCTTGGACTTGTATTTAATTAAGCCCATTTGGGCCACATTAGGGATAAGCTTGGGCTAACTTAAGTTAATAACTAAATTAGGGTTAGCTTAGGTTACTTATATTGTTGTAAGAGTTGCACAGCAGCCACCATTGAATTGAAATCAAAACAAAACGTTTTCTTCTTGTTCTTTCAAGAACAGATTGTGTTCTTCATAGAACCAAAATATCCTTAGTAGTTAAGCTTGTGAGTTCTACAAGATTAATTGCACCAAGAATTTCAGAGTTGTTTTCAAGAGTACTTGAAGGTAAGTTTCTGATTCTTGTTCTAAATTCCTTGCTTTCTCTCTTCAAGAGTACTTGGGGGTTAAAGGGATTGTCGGGTACTTCCGAGATTGCATGCTTTCCGCTAGATGTTCCTTGTTGATTTGCAAGAGTACTTGTTAATTGGCTAGGGTCGTATTATCTGGTATCAGAGCCAAATCAAAGTTTTGGGGTAAGTTCTGTTATCTTAGTTAGGAATTTGAGTTTTCTTGTTGTTGGATTCCATTGTTGTTTGTCTAAATTCTTGTTTGCATTCTAGATCTGAAAAAAAAAAAAATTCTTTAAATATTGTTCGATCTAGACATTATCTCATTAGATCTTCTTGGATCTAGAATTTTCTTGTTAAATCTTCTTGAATCTAGTTTTCTCTTTGTATCTTCTTATTGTTTGCATCATTTTCTAGTTACCCTTTTGACTAATTCAAGATCTATCTTTGAACATTCTTGTTGTTTGCTTATCTCTTGATAAAAAAAAAAAAAAAATTTGGATCTGAATTGGTTGTTAAAGACATTACCTACCTAAAATTGAATTGGGAGACACAAAAATCATTGTTGGACAAAGTCATTACCTACCTAAAATTGAATTGGGAGACGCAAAAGTCATTGTTGGACTAAGTCATTACCTACCTAAATTGAATTGGGACACACAAACCATCCACTTATACCTTGTTAAGCCCTTACCCTACCTAAATTGGGTCACATTTGTAGGTTAAGTGAGGATATAAATCAAAAACGTGTGCTACAGTAACTTGTTACAGGAACTCAGAAGCAAACTTGCTACAGTACCTTAAAACGTCTGCTACAGTAACTTGCTACAGGAACTCAGAAGCAAACTTGCTACAGTACCTTAAAAAAATTTTTTTTTTTTTTTGGGTTTTCTTTGTTTGCTTGCTTTGATTGGGTAGAATTAATTAGGTCCATATTTGGTTTGCTTTGTAGCGAACTAAATTCATACACTATATCCCTAAATCGTCTTTTAAATTCTAGTTTCAATTTCTTGTTTGTGTGCTATCTTTGCTTCATTTAACATTGCTAAAGTGTTATTTGCTTGTTCCTACACTTTAGTTTATTGATTTCTAGCAATACACCTTTCTTATTCTTGTATTGCCATTCAAACATTGTGATTTCTTGATAGAGTTTGTGCATTACTTAATTATATTCTTTGTTTTTCCTAACTTTCTCTTGACTTTTATAGCAACTTTGGGATTCTGAAGTGCAATTATTCAAGTGGAAAGAGTGGTAAAAGGCTGGAGTGAAACCCACATATTGAAAAAAAAAAAAAAGCCAAATAAGGAGAGAAACACATGAGGGAGTGATAAACTAACTATTTCCTTAGTTTTTGCAATCTTATTTCAGGATGTCTAATTCATCTAGAGACAAGGATAATAGCCCTCTCAAAGTTGAAGATCCAAAACTACAAGCCTTTCTAGATGCTTTCTCTGGAGAAATGGGACGAATCACTAGGCTTATGGAGAGCTTTAATGACAGACTGGAGATTCAAGAGCAAAAGACAGAAAGACATGACCCTAATGCCACAAGGAGGGGTGCAAGCACTTCCAAAGAGCACTCTAGACAACCTTGGCATGAAGAGTATGAAGAAGAGGATGATGAATGGCATAGAGAGCCTATGTGGGCAAGAGGAGGTAGAAATAATAGAGGAAGAGGAAGAGGGATTGGTAGAGGCCGTGTTTACAGAAATGAAACTTACTATGGAGAGGATGACGAAGAGGTTGACACACCATTAGATGGTAACTTGGGTAACATCAAACTCAAGGTGCCACCTTTCAAAGGCCGAAACAATGCAGACGAATACTTGGAATGGGAGAGGAAGGTCGAGATGATCTTTGAATGCAACAGGTATACTGAAGAAAAAAAGGTGAAAATTGCAGCCTTAGAGTTCCAAGACTATGCTCTGTTTTGGTGGGATCAACTTAATCAGAGTCGAAGAAAAGTGGGAAGACGACCTATCCACAATTGGGAAGACATGAAGGAGCTAATGAGAAAACGTTTTCTTCCTGAGCATTATTTCAGGGAGTTGCATCAGAAGCTTCATAGACTCGTCCAAGGAGCCAAATCAGTAGAAGACTATCATAAGGATATGGAGATATGCATGGCTAGAGCACACATTGAGGAAAATGAGGAGGTGACCATGGCTAGATTCCTAGGTGGCCTTAATAAAGACATAGCTGATGCATTAGAGATGTACAAGTATGATTCCAAGGAGGAGATGCTGAGTATGGCTATGAAGTTAGAGAAGTAGAGAAAAGGGAAGAGCACCACATCATATAGGGCTGCCAACAACAACAGCAATTCTTGGGGTGCTAGATGGCCTAAAAGGGAGGAGAAAAAGGAGTTTCAAAGCTCTACACAAAAGGGGACCGATTCAGTGCCTAAGGCATTCACGCCTAATGTGCCAACTTATTCAAAGGGTTCAAGTTCCAATACTCCTAGTAGAGACATCAAATGTTTCAAGTGTCTTGGGAAGGGCCATATATCTTCTCAATGCCCTAATAAGAGAGTAATAGTGATTAGGGATGGATACACCTATTCTGAATCTGAGGATGAAGAAAACCCAATGCCACCACTTGAAGACTGCCATGATGATGATGAGGTTGATGATGAAGTTTTACAACCTGAGATGAGACAATTACTAGTTACTCGGCGAGTTCTCAACATGCAAGTTCAAGAGGAGAGCTTAGTACAAAGAGAGAATATTTTCCATACTAGGTGCTTGGTACTTGACAAGGTATGTCTTTTGATTATTGATAGTGGAAGTTGCACTAATGTAGCTAGTTTGAGCATGGTGCAGAAATTGGGTTTGACATGTGTGCAGCACCCAAGGCCATATAAGCTTCAATGGCTAAATGATATGGGTTCTGTAAGAGTAAACAAGCAGGTGAAGGTGCCATTTTCCATTGGAAGGTACAAGGATGAGGTCACTTGTGATGTAGTACCTATGCTAGCTGGGCATATTCTTCTAGGCTGCCCATGGCAATTTGATAGGCGAGTCCAGCATGACGGGTACACCAACCGGTTCTCCCTAGCCTATTTGGGTAAAAATGTGGTTCTAGCTCCTTTAACACCACAAAAGGTCTATTTGGACCAAAAGAGGATATTAGAAAGTGAGGGGCAGAATTGTATTCAGGGGGAGGGAGAAAATAAAGATAAAGAAAAAAGGGATAAAGAGGCCAAGAGTGAAAAGAAACAATTGAATGGCCCATTGGTGAGTGAAACACCAAGAGAGGGAAGAAAGAAACAAAACATGTATGTAAAAGAGAGAGAGATCCGTAGCAATGTTGGTGAGGGTAGACCAATCTTAATGATTCGGTTTAAGGAAACTTTGCTTAATTTGCTTGACATTGACACTTCTTCTTTGCCTCCTAGTTTTGTTTCTTTATTGCAAGAGTTTTCTGATGTGTTTCCTGATGAAATGCCTAGTGGACTACCACCCCTAAGAGGCATTGAGCATCAGATTGACTTCGTGCCCGGAGCCACAATTCCTAATAGGCCAGCGTATAGGAGCAATCCCATGGAGACTAAGGAGTTGCAGCGCCAAGTTGATGACCTGTTGTCTAAGGGATTTGTGAGGGAGAGTATGAGCCCATGTGCAGTGCCTATATTACTTGTGCCTAAGAAGGACGGTTCTTGGAGGATGTGTGTTAACTGCCGAGCTGTCAACAAAATCACAGTTAAGTATCACCATCCAATCCCTAGGCTAGATGATATGTTAGATGAACTGCATGGTAGTAAATACTTTTCGAAAATTGATTTAATGAGTGGATATCATCAAATTAGAATGAAGTTAGGTGATGAATGGAAAACTGCCTTTAAGACTAAATATGGTTTATATGAGTGGATGGTTATGCCATTTGGTCTAACAAATGCACCTAGTACTTTCATGAGATTAATGAACCATATCTTACGTGCTTTTCTAGGCAAATTTGTTGTGGTTTATTTTGATGATATACTGATTTATAGCCAATCTATTGATGAGCATATTGAGCATGTTAGGTTAGTATTGATAACTTTGAGAGCTGAAAAGTTATATGCTAAACTACAGAAATGCACTTTTTGCATAGATAGGCTTGTTTTTCTTGGTTTTGTTGTGAGTGCACAGGGGATTGAAGTCGATGAGGAGAAGGTTAAAGCAATTCGAGAATGGCCAACTCCTAAATCTATATCTGAGGTGAGGAGTTTCCATGGCTTGGCAAGCTTCTACCGGAGGTTTGTGAAGGACTTCTCTACTATAGCAGCCCCACTCACAGAAGTGGTAAAGAAGGAAGTTGGGTTCAAATGGGGGGAAGCGCAACAAAGGGCATTTGATACTTTAAAATCCATTCTTTGTTCTGCTCCTATTTTAGTTTTACCTGACTTTGATAAAACATTTGAGATTGAGTGTGACGCTTCTGGTGTAGGTATTGGTGCAGGTATTGGTGCAGTGTTGATGCAAGAGAGAAAGCCTATTGCCTATTTCAGTGAGAAACTCAATGGAGCGCAACTCAATTATTCAACCTATGACAAAGAGCTATATGCTCTAGTGAGAGCATTGGAGGTATGGCAACATTACCTTCTACCCAAAGAATTTGTCATACACACTGCCATGAGTCTTTAAAGCACCTCAAGGGACAAGGTAAGTTGAACAAGAGACATGGTAAGTGGGTTGAATTCATTGAACAGTTTCCTTTTGTGATTAAATACAAGCAAGGGAAAGAAAATATTGTGGCTGATGCACTTTCTAGGAGGTATGCTTTAATTACTACTCTTAATGCTAAGTTGTTAGGATTTGATCATATAAAATCCTTGTATGTTGATGATGATGACTTCGGTCTTATTTGGAGTGCATGTGAACATGGGGCATTTAATAAGTTCTTTAGGCATGAGGGGTTTTTATTTAAGGGAAATAAACTTTGTATACCCAAATGTTCTATGCGTGAATTGCTTGTATTAGAATCGCATTGTGGAGGACTTATGGGGCATTTTGGTGTTCTTAAAACATATGATATACTTGCTGAACATTTCTTTTGGCCACATATGCATAGGGATGTAGAGAAACTGTGTGGTGTGTGCATAGCATGTAAGCAAGCTAAGTCTAAATCTATGCCTCATGGCCTTTATATGCCTTTACCTGTACCTACTTTGCCTTGGACTGATGTTTCTATGGATTTTGTACTTGGATTACCCAGAACAAAGCGTGGTAGGGATAGTATTTTTGTTGTTGTGGACAGGTTTAGTAAGATGGCACATTTCATTGCATGCCATAAGAGTGATGATGCTGTCCATATTGCTGAGTTGTTTTTCAGGGAGGTTGTGAGATTGCATGGGGTGCCACGCGCCATAGTCTCAGACCGTGATGCCAAATTCCTTTCTCACTTTTGGCGTGTTTTATGGGGTAAGCTTGGTACAAAGTTGCTGTACTCTACTACTTGTCATCCCCAAACGGATGGACAGACTGAGGTAGTTAACAGAACTCTAGGTACTTTACTTAGAGCGGTGGTTGGTAAGAATCTGAAAACTTGGGAGGATTGTTTGCCTTTCATTGAATTTGCTTATAATAGGTCTATACATTCTTCTAGTGGTTATAGTCCATTTGAGCTTGTGTATGGTTTTAATCCTTTAACTGTACTTGATTTATCTCCTTTGCCTTTAAGTGAAATTGCTAACTTAGATGGTGAAAAGAAGGCTGAATTGATCCGGGAGATACATGCTAAAGCTAGGGCTCATATAGACATGAAGAACAAAAGCTATGCTGACCGTGCCAACAAGGGAAGGAGGCGTATGGTATTTCAACCTGGCGATTGGGTTTGGGTGCACATGAGGAAGGAAAGATTCCCAAACCAAAGGAAAGGAAAGCTTGCTGCCCGAGGTGATGGGCCTTTTCAAGTGTTGGAGAGGATCAATGACAATGCCTACAAGATTGATCTACCAGGTGAGTATGGCGTGTCTGCTACCTTTAATGTTTCTGACCTTTCTCCATTTGATTATGATTCAGATTTGAGGACAAATCTTTTTGAGGAGGGAGGGAATGATACGGATCAAGGAAGCAAGGTGAAGGATCCTCTAGCTCTACCCATGGGGCCAATCACAAGAGCTCGTGCAACCAAGCTACGAACAGCCTTGAATGCATTTGCTCAAGAACAAATCACATTGGAGCTTCAAGATCATAATTATGCAAGATGTGAGATTGAACTTGAAGAAGCACCAAAGCTTGTTATGATGCTTGAGGCGTGCAATGAGGCTGCCATTTGATGCATTTTACATGATTCTATACTTAGGCAAATTTAGGAGGTTGTTATCTTATTATGAGCTTAAGTATGGGTTGTGTAGGGCCTTCGGCCCATTTGCCCTATTTTGTTTAAATTCTTTTAGTGGACTTAATTAATTAAGTGTAAGGTTGGTTGGGCTTATTTTCTAGAGTAGGGCCAGCCTAAGTTAGTTAATGTTTAAGTCAGGATTGTTTTAAGTAGTTAGCTTGGACTTGTATTTAATTAAGCCCATTTGGGCCACATTAGGGATAAGCTTGGGCTAACTTAAGTTAATAACTAAATTAGGGTTAGCTTAGGTTACTTATATTGTTGTAAGAGTTGCACAGCAGCCACCATTGAATTGAAATCAAAACAAAACGTTTTCTTCTTGTTCTTTCAAGAACAGATTGTGTTCTTCATAGAACCAAAATATCCTTAGTAGTTAAGCTTGTGAGTTCTATAAGATTAATTGCACCAAGAATTTCAGAGTTGTTTTCAAGAGTACTTGAAGGTAAGTTTCTGATTCTTGTTCTAAATTCCTTGCTTTCTCTCTTCAAGAGTACTTGGGGGTTAAAGGGATTGTCGGGTACTTCCGAGATTGCATGCTTTCCGCTAGATGTTCCTTGTTGATTTGCAAGAGTACTTGTTAATTGGCTAGGGTCGTATTACTAAGTCATTCTCATTTTATACTTTTTTATTATGTAAATCATTTACTATTAGCTACTGCTTGAATTATATTTTTACAAGTCACATTAATTTAAAATAATAGTTGTTAATTATTATTTTGTTCTTTTTTTTAAATAATATTAGGATTTCATTTATTAAATTCAAAACAAAACATAGAGCCAATGATTAATTTTTTCCCTGAAAAATCAAAATATGATAAAATGTTGCTGTGAAAAGAAGTACAAATGAGAATATATTAATCTTATAAAAAAACACCCTAATAGATTGGATATTGAGTTGGATCTTAATATTTTCTATATATATATTATTTTAATTTCTAATAATAAAAAGATTAAATAAATTTGCTCAAGAAACCACCATGCTCATTTATAGTTTCTTAAGCATTATCACCATTTCAATTTCTAATAATAAAAAAATTTAAAAATTTTGTTCAAGAAATTGTCACTCCCATTGGTGGTTTCTTGAATAAATTCACTGTTTCGATTTATAATAACAATAAAAACTAAAAAAAAAATTACTAAAAACACCACCACTCATGTAATTTGGATCGGTGGTTTCTTCTGCGTTTTTATTATTCCAATGATGAGAGAAGACTTCATATTCGCTCAAAATTTCCCAGTTAAATATAGTCTGTTTAGTCTTTTTACTTTTTATAGAAGATGTAGGAAATGAGAGTTTTCGAGTTCGAGACCTCAATATTATTTCAATCCATTAGGTCTCTCTATACTTGTAAGTGAAATAAATTAATGGAGCTTTTAAGCAAATATCATATTTAATGTTCCACTTTTAACTGAGTGTCATAAAAGAATACATATTAAGATAGTAATAAATTCAGTCAAAATAATTCAGCAATACCAAAACTGACCTTGTAAGAGAAACGAGAAACACTAAAAAAAAGAAAACGCTAGAAACACTTAAAATAGGAAACATTGAAAAAAAAAAGAATTATCGAAAAAAAAGGAACACCGAGAAAAAGAGAACACCGGGAACTAAAGGAAATACTGAAAAAAATAATAAAAAAAGGAAACACAATGAAACACGAAATTTGTAAGAACAAATCTCTATACAATTTATGTAATTTAAC